>NW_028321412.1:0-63115 GCF_062004578.1 Staurois parvus
TGCCGGCTTGGAATTATTCTTCTTTTCATCCTACTTCTTCTTCTTCTTCTTCATCCTCATCCTCATCCTCTTCTTCTGAGGATGAGGATGAGGATGAAGAAGAAGAAGAAGCAGTAGGATGAAAATAAGAATAATTCCAAGCCGGCAAAAAGTGTATGTGCAGAGTTCCTCTATTCTGCAGATACACTTAGAGGAGCTCTGCACATACACTTTTTGCCTGTTTGGAATTAATCTTATTTTCATCCTACTTCTTCTTCTTCTTCTTTATCCTCATCCTCAGAAGAAGAAGAAGAGGATGAAGAAGAAGAAGAAGAAGAAGAAGAGGATGAGGATGAGGATGAAGAAGAAGAAGAAGAAGAAGAAGTAGGATGAAAATAAGAATAATTCCAAGCCGGCAAAAAGTGTATGTGCAGAGCTCCTCTAAGTGTATCTGCAGAGCTCCTCTAAGTGTATCTGCAGAATAGAGGAACTCTGCACATACACTTTTTGCCGGAAACCGCTGTATGGAGGGAATGTCATAGAACTGTCAGAAATAGACTATTTATGACAGTTCTGGGACTGTCCTTCCATACAGCGGTTGAAACATTGTATCTATTTTTTTCCATAAATGACATTCTGCAAATACACTTAGAGGAGCGCTGCAGATACACTTTTTGCCGGCTTGGAATTATTCTTATTTTCATCCTACTTCTTCTTTTTCTTCTTATGAGGATGAGGATGAAGAAGAAGAAGTAGGATGAAAATAAGATTAATTCCAAGCCGGCAAAAAGTGTATCTGCAGCACTCCTCTAAGTGTATTTGCAGAATGTCATTTATGGAAAAAAATAGATACAATGTTTCAACCGCTGTATGGAAGGACAGTCCCAGAACTGTCATAAATAGTCTATTTCTGACAGTTCTGGGACATTCACTCCATACAGCTGTTTCAACCGCTGTATGGAGGGAATGTCATGGAACTGTCAGAAATAGACTATTAATGACAGTTCTGGGACATTCACTCCATACAGCTGTTTCAACCGCTGTATGAAGGGAATGTCATGGAACTGTCAGAGTCCCAGAACTGTCATTAATAGTCTATTTCTGACAGTTCTATGACATTCCCTCCATACAGCGGTTGAAACAGCTGTATGGAGTGAATGTCCCAGAACTGTCAGAAATAGACAGAAACTGTCACAGAACTGTCCTTCTTCTCATCCTTCTCCTTCTTCTCATCCTTCTTCTCATCCTTCTTCTCATCCTTCTTCTCATCCTTCTCCTTCTTCTCATCCTTCTCCTTCTTCTCATCCTTCTCCTTCTCCTTCTTCTCATCCTTCTCCTTCTCCTTCTTCTCATCCTTCTCCTTCTTCTCATCCTTCTCCTTCTCCTTCTTCTCATCCTTCTCCTTCTCCTTCTTCTCATCCTTCTCCTTCTCCTTCTTCTCATCCTTCTCCTTCTCCTTCTTCTCATCCTTCTCCTTCTCCTTCTTCTCATCCTTCTCCTTCTCCTTCTTCTCATCATCCTTCTCCTTCTCCATCTTCTCATCCTTCTCCTTCTCCTTCTTCTCATCCTTCTCCTTCTCCTTCTTCTCATCCTTCTCCTTCTCCTTCTTCTCATCCTTCTCCTTTTCCTTCTTCTCATCCTTCTCCTTCTGCTTCTCCTTCTCCTTCTCCTTCTTCTCATCCTTCTCCTTCTTCTCATCCTTCTCCTTCTTCTCATCCTTCTCCTTCTCCTTCTTCTCATCCTTCTCCTTCTTCTCATCCTTCTCCTTCTTCTCATCCTTCTCCTTCTTCTCATCCTTCTCCTGCTCCTCATCCTTCTCCTTCTTCTCATCCTTCTCCTTCTCCTTCTTCTCATCCTTCTCCTTCTCCTTCTTCTCATCCTTCTCCTTCTCCATCTTCTCATCCTTCTCCTTCTCCTTCTTCTCATCCTTCTCCTTCTTCTCATCCTTCTCCTTCTCCTTCTTCTCATCCTTCTCCTTCTTCTCATCCTTCTCCTTCTCCTCATCCTTCTCCTTCTCCTTCTTCTCATCCTTCTCCTTCTCCTTCTTCTCATCCTTCTCCTTCTCCTTCTTCTCATCCTTCTCCTTCTCCTTCTTCTCATCCTTCTCCTTCTCCTTCTCCTTCTCTTTCCTCATCTCCAAGGGCATTTAAATTAAAGGTACAGTGTTCTGCACTAATTTAAAGGCTCTCTGAAGCCTAGAAACCCTTTTTATATGTCATCTTCGTAGCGAAGAAATTCGCATCGAATCGAATTTCACACTGGAATTCGCCGAATCAGCCGAATCAAATTTTTGAGAAATTCGCTCATCTCTAGTCCCTTTACATATGTTGCAGTTCAGAGCTCCTATGTCGCAACCTTCTGGATGGGTGGAGGTCCCAACATCTGTGACCTCTGTATCATCTGAGTTCCCAGATTCATGTGCTCTGCCTGCTGAGACCCCAAAACTCCCGTCAGCTGTTTTGGATCCAGCTGTGGCTTCCACATTAATAGCTACTGTACCCTTTGTCCCCTGTCCTGCCCCCTACACCCTACCGTGCCTTCTGTCCTCTGTCCTACCCCCATACATCCTACAGTGCCCTCTGTTCCTTGTATTACCCCAGGTTCCTGTTCTGTACAGCCTGTTTTGCCTACTGTACAAATCAAAGCCTTCACGCCTACTCCTGTGCCCTTCCTGGCAGCCTCCTCACCAGACCCTTCATCCTGGTTATTGGTGTCTGCTCCAGCTCAGTTTCCTGTCGTATGTTCTCCTATTCTTACTCCTTCCGAGGCAAATGTTTCCAAGAGCTTACATCTGTCAGCTTCTAAGTACAAAGTAGCTGCAGATTGTCATCACCAGGTTAGTCCCAAATATTTCCCGGGTGACAAGGTTTGGCTCTCTACCAAGAGTATCCATCTACGAGTACCCTCTGTGAAATTTGCTCCTCGGTTCATTGGTCCCCTTACCATCCTTCGCCAGGTCAATCCTGTTGCTTTCAAACTTCGCCTCCCTTCACATCTGAGAATCCCTAATGTTTTCCATGTTTCTCTTCTGAGACCGTATATCATCAGCAGATTTTCCCGTCCTCATCATCATTCTTCCCCAATAGCGAGTACCAAGGATCAGTATGAAGTCAAGCAAATCTTGGATTCTAAGTTCATCAGAGGGAAGCTCTTGTGTCTAATTGACTGGAAGGGATATGGTCCTGAGGAGAGGTGTTGGATTCCTTCTGCTGATGTTTCTGCACCCCGTTTGGTGGAATCTTTTCATCAGACGTTTCCCCTTGAGCCTAGCCCTAAAAAAGTGGGGAGACCTCGTAGGAGGGGGGGTAGTGTCACAAGTTAGCCTGCAGCCTCTTGTGTGTTTCTTCTTACCTCCTTGATGCTCCTGATTCCTTCACATGTATGTTTGTCTGTGCTCACCTGTGGGCGTCATCTGCTATCCTCTGGGTTTTATGTCCTTCCCTTTCATCACCTCCTGGGCCGCCTCCTAGTTGGCTTGTCTATTTAAGACATGCTCAGTCTGTCTCACTTTGCCTGAGCAACTTCATGTTGTTGGAGGTCCCATGTGTTCCCGTTGTGAATCCTGTGTTGTCTATCTGTGTACCGACCCCGGCTTCGTTCCTGACCTTTTCCGCCTGTCCTGACCTAGGCTTGCCCATTGCATTCCCTGTGTCTTCTCCCTTACACCCTGCTCCTGCTAGCGGTCTCCTCCACCTCAGCTGGGTGTACCTGGGGGCCGCGACCTCGTCCCAGCCTGCTGCAAGTCCATCTCCACCATCAGGGCTCTGGTGAACAAGCAGGCTGGGGCTTAGATTCTGCGCCCTGGGGAACCCCAAACTGTGGATCTATAGAGCTCACTACCATAGGCATTGATACCTTTCTTCTATAGGGCCGGGCTTTTGGCCAAGACCAGAGGAATTCTTTTATTCCTGGCCAAGCGGTCCGCCATGATATTGCACTTCCCCCTTCCCTGATCTGTGTGGTCGTCACGGCACTGTATGCACTTTTCACTTCCCCGATTAGGTCCTCGGGCCTTCCCTAAAAGTCCTGACACTAAGCAATCCCAGGAGATGCCCCCCCCCCCCCCCAGCACACAGTAGGATAATCTGTTTCATCTCTGTTTATCACCTGAGCCCACTCCCATCTCTGGGGATATGGAGGGTTTACATTCACAATAAGTACTTGAATGTGACCTGGTGTCAGCCTCCTGCACCCTCCGTACAGCAGAGCTGGAGTGTGAGAGGAAGAAGCAGCACAAGGAGCCAATCAGATCATGTGCTGACAAGAAGTATGCTGATAGGAGGAGAGAACAGCATGAAAGAGAGATGAGGACATCTACACCGTGTTCCCAATGATTCTGCAGATTATATTTTCTCCTTTCCCTCAATAATTGATGTAAATAAGTCGGCAGAATTCTCAGGTGACAACTAGAAGAGGACAATTCACATTTTATTGAACAAACCTCCTAATGATAACAGGATTTGTGTTCCGGATTATTCCGCACAGGAAGTTTCCAAACACTTTCTAGGTTGTAAAGAACTGAAAATTGTCATTTGTTGTGTTTGCATCAAATTTACTGAAATCAAAAGCTATTTCAATCCAACTTTTCCCAACATTGTAACTTTGTAAACATTTGAAGCGTCACGTTACATTGTAACATAGGAGCCCTTATCTGATAGCAGATCACAAGTCTGGCATCCATTGAACTTCGCAGTTTTTGGACAGTTTCTGCTGGAATTTGTTTGCAAGATGTCAGAATAGCCTCCCAGAGCTGCTGTTTGGATGTAAACTGCCTCCCACCCTCATAGATCTTTTGCTTGAGGATGCTCCAAAGGTTCTCCATAGGATTGAGGTGAGGGGAGGATGGAGGCCACACCATGACTTTCTCCAAAGGATCTCCATAGGATTGAGGTCAGGGGAGGATGGAGGCCACACCATGACTTTCTCTCCTTTTATCCCCATAGCAGCCATTGATGCGGAGGTATTCTTTGCAGCATGAGATGGTGCATTGTCATGCATGAAGATGATTTTATTACGGAAAGCATAGTTCTTCTTTCTGTACCAGGGAAGAAAGTGGTCAGTCATAAACTCCACATACTTTGCAGAGGTCATCTTTACACCTTCGGGGACCCTAAAAGGGCCAACCAGCTCTGTTCCCATGATTCTGGCCCAAAACATGACTCCACCACCGCCTTGCTGACGTCGCAGTCTTGTGGGAACAGGGTGGCCGTCCACCAACCATCCACTACTCCATCCATCTGGACCATCCAGGGTTGCACGGCACTCATCAGTGAACAGGACTGTTTGACAATGAGTCTTCATGTATTTTCCTGCCCAATGCAGCCGTTTCTGCTTGTGAGCATTGGTTAGTGGTGGCCGAATAGAAGGTTTCTGCACAGTTGCAGGACTCTGGAGGACTCTACACCTCGATGTCCGTGGGACTCCAGAGGCACCAGCAGCTTCAAATATCTGTTTGCTGCTCTGTAATGGGATTTTAGCAGCTGCTCTCTGGATCCGATGCCTGGATCTGGCAGAAATCTTCCTCAATGTGCCTTTATCTGCACCAACCCCTCTGTGCTCTGAATCAGCCACAAATCTCTTCACAGTGCGATGATCACGCTTACGTTTTCCTGAAATATCGAATGTTTTCACCCCTCGTCCAAGGCATCAAACTATTTCACTCTTTTCGGAAGCAGAGAGATCCTTTTTCTTCCCCATATTGCTTGAAAATGGCGCTCTGCTTAATAGTGTGGAACGCCGTCCTTCAGTAGTTTGTCCTGAAATTGGGGTCACCGGCCAATCTAATTATCACAGGTCTCCCAGATTGTTTTCAGTGATCAAAAGAGCCCTGACACACAATGCCATCCAGGAGTTACACTGAAAACAAAAGATTTCATCTTTGTGACACTTAAATAGAATTTGCAGAATAATTTGGAACGCGGTGTAGTGACAGAAAACGTTACTGTGGGGGAAATCTCTGGATTGTAGGTGAATATTGCAGCAAAAGCTGGTTCTGTTATCCTATATTGGGTCATTTCTGGGTGGAGTTCTGCTGTGAAGTATGAGGGCAGATTGGAAAGTCCTGATCCTCATCACCGGGTGGCAGAACACTCCATATCATGTTGAATATGTAGAGCACAGAGCCCACACCCGGCTGGCTGTATGATCGTGGGTTCCATTCCCTGATAGGCACATGGCAGCCAGGCACACAGCAGTTCACAGTCAGACAAAAGGCCTGCATGTTTTTTTCCAGTTGACTTGCTGTTTGAGCTTAGATGGGGTGAGGAGGAGCCTTGGATGAGGGGAGGGTGAGCCTTGGATGGGGTGAGGGGCAGCTTTGGATGCATTGAGGGGGACCTTGGATATGGTGAATTGGAGCTTTGGATGGAGTGAGTTGGGCCTTGGATGGGGGAAGAGGAATCCTCGGATGGGGTGAGGAGGAGCCTTGGATGGGGTAAGGAGGAGCCTTGGATGAGGGGAGGTTGAGCCTTGGAAGGGGTAAGGGGGAGCACTGGATGAGGTGGGGGGGCCTGGGGATGTGGTGAGAAGGAGTCTTGGATGGGGTGAGGAGCCTTGGATGGGGTGAGGGGGGCCTTGGATGAGGGAAGAGAGATCCTTGGATGGGGTGATAAGGAGCCTTGCCTGGGGTGAGGAAGAGTCTTGGATGTGGTGAGGGGAAGACTTAGATGGATTGTGGGGGAGCCTTGGATGGGTTGAGGGGGAGACTTAGATGTTGTGAGGGGGAGCCTTGGATGGGGTGAGGAGGAGCCTTGGATGATGTGAGGGGGAGCCTTGGATGGGGTAAGGAGGAGTCTTGAATAGGGTGAGGGGGAGCATTGGATGAGGTGAGGGGAAGTCTTGACAGGGGTGAGCCTTCGATGGAGTGAAGAGAAGCCTTGGATGGGGGGAGCCATGGATGGGGGGTGGGGGGCTTCGATGGATTGAGGGGGAGCCTTGGATGGGATGAAGTTAGGGGGACCCTTGGACGAGGTGAGGAGGAGCCTTGGACAAGGTGAGCCAAGAATGGGGTGAGGAGGAACATTGGACAGAGTGAGGGGGATCCTTGGATATAGTGTGGAGGAGCCTTGGACAGGGTGAGGGGGAGCAATAGATGAGGTGAGGTGGAGCCTAGCACAGATTGAGGGGGAGCCTTGGATGGCATGAGGATGAGCCTTGGATGGGGTGAGAGGGGGCTTGGATAGGGTGAGGGGGAGCCTTGTATGGGGTGGGGGGAAGCCTTGGACCAGAAGAGGGATAGCCTTGGACCAGGTGAGGGAAAACCTTGGATGGGTTGAGGAGGAGCCTTAGACAGGGTGAGGTGGAGCCTTGGATAGGTTGAAGGGGCAGCCATGGATAGAGTGAGGAGGAGCCTTGGATGGAAGGAGAGGGAGTCTTGGATGGGGTGAGGGGGAGTCTTGGATGGTGTGAAGGGGAGCCTTGGATGGGGTGAAGAGGAGCCTTGGATGGGGTAAGGGGAAGCCTTGGACCAGGTGAGGGGGAGCCTTGGACTAGGTGAGGGGGAGCCTTGGACTAGGTGAGGGGGAGCCTTGAATGGGGTATGAGGAGCCTTGGACAAGTTGAGGGGGAGCTATGGATAGAGTGAGGAGGAGCCTTGGATGGAAGGAGAGGAAGTCTTAGATGTGGTGAGGAGCCTTGGATGGGGTGAGGGGGAGCCTTGGATGGGGTGAGGAGGAGTCTTGGATGGGGTGGGGGGAGTCTTGGATGGAGTGAAGAGGAGCCTTGGACAGGCTGAGAGGGAGCCTTGGATGGCGTGAAGGGGAGCCTTCAATGGGGTGAAGGGGAGCCTTGGATGGGGTGAAGGGAAGCCTTGGATGGGGTGAATGGGAGATTCGGTTAGGGCGAGGGGGAGCCTTGAACCAGGTGAGGGGAGCCTTGAACCAGGTGAGGGTGAGCCTTGGACTAGGTGAGGGTGAGCCTTGGTTGGGGTGAGGAGGAGTTTTGGACAGGTTAATGGGGAGCCTTAGATAGGGTAAGGAGGAGCCTTGGATGGAGTAAAGAGGTGCCTTGGATGGGTTGAGGGGGTGCCTTGGATGGGGTGAGGGGGAGCCTTGGATGGGGTGAGGGGGAGCCTTGGACAGATTGAGGGGGAGCCTTGGATGGGGTGAGGAGAAACCTTGGATAGGAGGAGAGGGAGCCTTGGATGGGGTGAGGGGGAGTCTTGGATGGGGTGAGGAGTAGTCTTGGATGGGGTGAGGGGGAGCCTTGGATGGGGTGAGAGGGAGCCTTGGACAGGGTGAGGGGGAGCCTTGGATGGGGTGAGGCTTGGACGGGGAGTGGGGGAGCCTTGGATGGGGTGGGGGGATGCCTTGGAGCAGGTGAGGGGGGGAGCCGTTGATGGGGTGAGGAGGATCCTTGGAAAGGTTTAGGGGGAGCCATGGATAGAGTGAGGAGGAGCCTTGGATGGAAGATTAGGGAGTCTTGGATGGGATGAGAGGGGGCTTGGATAGGGTGAGGAGGAGCCTTGAATAGGTTGAGAGGGAGCCTTGGACGGGGTGAGGAGGAGCCTTGGACGGGGTTAGGGGGAGCCTTGGACAGGGAGTGGGGGAGCCTTGGATGGGGTGGGGTGAAGCCTTGGACCAGGTGAGGGGGAGCCGTTGATGGGGTGAGGAGGATCCTTGGACAGGTTTAGGGGGAGCCATGGATAGAGTGAGAGGGAGCCTTGGATGGAGTGAAGGGGAGCCTTTGATGGGGTGAAGGGAAGCTTTGGATGGGTTGAGGAGGAGCCTTGGACCATGTGAGGGGGAGCCTTGGACTAGGTGAGGGGGAGCCTTGGATGGGGTGAGCCTTGGATGGGATGAGAAGGAATCTTGGATGGGTCAACGGGGAGCCTTGGATGGGGTGAGGCGTAGCCCTGAGGGGGAGCCTTGGATGGGGTGAGAGGGAGCCTTGGACAGGGTGAGGGGGAGCCTTGGATGGGGTGAGGCGTAGCCCTGTGGGGGAGCCTTGGATGGGGTGAGAGGGAGCCTTGGACAGGGTGAGGGGGAGCCTTGGATGGGGTGAGGCTTGGACGGGGAGTGGGGGAGCCTTGGATGGGGTGGGGGGATGCCTTGGACCAGGTGAGGGGGAGCTATTGATGGGGTGAGGAGGATCCTTGGATAGGTTTAGGGGGAGCCATGGATAGAGTGAGGAGGAGCCTTGGATGGAAGAATTGGTAGTCTTGGATGGGGTGAGAGGGGGCTTGGATAGGGTAAGGAGGAGCCCTGGACGGGGTGAGGGGGAGCCTTGGACAGGGAGTGGGGGAGCATTGGAAGGAGTGGGGGGAAGCCTTGGACCCAGTGAGGGGGAGCCATTGATGGGGTGAGGAGGAGCCTTGGATGGGGTGAGGGGGAGCCTTGGACAGGTTTAGGGGGAGCCATGGATAGAGTGAGAGGGAGCCTTGGATGGGGTGAGGAGAAGCCTTGGATAGGAGGAGAGGGAGCCTTGGATGGGTGAGGGGGAGCCTTGGATGGGGTGAGGAGTAGTCTTGGATGGGGTGAGGGAGGAGCCTTGGACGGGGTTAGGGGGAGCCTTGGACAGGGAGTGGGGGAGCCTTGGATGGGATGGGGGGATGCCTTGGACCAGGTGAGGGGGAGCCATTGATGGGGTGAGGAGGATCCTTGGACAGGTTGAGGGGGAGCTATGGATAGAGTGAGGAGGAGCCTTGGATGGAAGGAGAGGGAGTCTTAGATGTGGCGAGGAGCCTTGGATGGGGTGAGGAGGAGTCTTGGATGGGGTGGGGGGAGTCTTGGATAGAGTGAAGAGGAGCCTTGGACAGGCTGAGAGGGAGCCTTGGATGGCATGAAGGGGAGCCTTCAATAGGGTGAAGGGGAGCCTTGGATGGGGTGAAGGGAAGCCTTCAATGGGGTGAATGGGAGATTCGGTTAGGGCGAGAAGGAGCCTTGAACCAGGTGAGGGGAGCCTTGAACCAGGTGAGGGGAAGCCTTGGACTAGGTGAGGGTGAGCCTTGGTTGGGGTGAGGGGGAGCCTTGGATGGGGTGAGGAGGAGTTTTGGACAGGTTAATGGGGAGCCTTAGATAGGGTAAGGAGGAGCCTTGGATGGAGTAAAGAGGTGCCTTGGATGGGTTGAGGGGGTTCCTTGGATGGGGTGAGGGGGAGCCTTGGATGGGGTGAGGGGGAGCCTTGGACAGATTGAGGGGGAGCCTTGGATGGTGTGAGGAGAAGCCTTGGATAGGAGGAGAGGGAGCCTTGGATGGGGTGAGGGGAGTCTTGGATGGGGTGAGGAGTAGTCTTGGATGGGGTGAGGGGGAGCCTTGGACAGGGTGAGGGGGAGCCTTGGATGGGGTGAGGCTTGGACGGGGAGTGGGGGAGCCTTGGATAGGAGGAGAGGGAGCCTTGGATGGGGTGAGGGGGAGTCTTGGATGGGGTGAGGAGTAGTCTTGGATGGGGTGAGGGGGAGCCTTGGACAGGGTGAGGGGGAGCCTTGGATGGGGTGGGGGGATGCCTTGGAGCAGGTGAGGGGGGGAGCCGTTGATGGGGTGAGGAGGATTCTTGGACAGGTTTAGGGGGAGCCATGGATAGAGTGAGGAGGAGCCTTGGATGGAAGATTAGGGAGTCTTGGATGGGGTGAGAGGGGGCTTGGATTGGGTGAGGAGGAGCCTTGAATAGGTTGAGAGGGAGCCTTGGACGGGGTGAGGAGGAGCCTAGGACGGGGTTAGGGGGAGCCTTGGACAGGGAGTGGGGGAGCCTTGGATGGGGTGGGGTGAAGCCTTGGACCAGGTGAGGGGGAGCCGTTGATAGGGTGAGGAGGATCCTTGGACAGGTTTAGGGGGAGCCATGGATAGAGTGAGAGGGAGCCTTGGATGGAGTGAAGGGGAGCCTTTGATGGGGTGAAGGGAAGCTTTGGATGGGTTGAGGGGGAGCCTTGGACCATGTGAGGGGGAGCCTTGGACTAGGTGAGGGGGAGCCTTGGATGGGGTGAGCCTTGGATGGGATGAGAAGGAATCTTGGATGGGTTAACGGGGAGCCTTGGATGGGGTGAGGCGTAGCCCTGAGGGGGAGCCTTGGATGGGATGAGAGGGAGCCTTGGACAGGGTGAGGGGGAGCCTTGGATGGGGTGAGGCGTAGCCCTGGGGGGGAGCCTTGGATGGGGTGAGAGGGAGCCTTGGACAGGGTGAGGGGGAGCCTTGGATGGGGTGAGGCTTGGACGGGGAGTGGGGGAGCCTTGGATGGGGTGGGGGGATGCCTTGGACCAGGTGAGGGGGAGCCATTGATGGGGTGAGGAGGATCCTTGAATAGGTTTAGGGGGAGCCATGGATAGAGTGAGGAGGAGCCTTGGATGGAAGAATTAGGAGTTTTGGATGGGGTGAGAGGGGGCTTGGATAGGATAAGGAGGAGCCTTGAACGGGGTGAGGGGGAGCCTTGGACGGAGTGAGGGGGAGCCTTGGACAGGGAGTGGGGGAGCCTTGGAAGGAGTGGGGGGAAGCCTTGGACCCAGTGAGGGGGAGCCATTGATGGGGTGAGGAGGAGCCTTGGACGGGGTGAGGGGGAGCCTTGGACAGGTTTAGGGGGAGCCATGGATAGAGTGAGAGGGAGCCTTGGATGGGGTGAGGAGAAGCCTTGGATAGGAGGAGAGGGAGCCTTGGATGGGTGAGGGGGAGCCTTGGATGGGGTGAGGAATAGTCTTGGATGGGGTGAGGGAGGAGCCTTGGACGGGGTTAGGGGGAGCCTTGGACAGGGAGCGGGGGAGCCTTGGATGGGATGGGGGGATGCCTTGGACCAGGTGAGGGGGAGCCATTGATGGGGTGAGGAGGATCCTTGGACAGGTTGAGGGGGAGCAATGGATAGAGTGAGGAGGAGCATTGGATGGAAGGAGAGGGAGTCTTAGATGTGGCGAGGAGCCTTGGATGGGGTGAGGGGGAGCCTTGGATGGGGTGAGGAGGAGTCTTGGATGGGGTGGGGGGAGTCTTGGATAGAGTGAAGAGGAGCCTTGGACAGGCTGAGCGGGAGCCTTGGATGGCATGAAGGGGAGCCTTCAATGGGGTGAAGGGGAGCCTTGGATGGGGTGTAGGGAAGACTTCAATGGGGTGAATGGGAGATTCGGTTAGGGCGAGGGGGAGCCTTGAACCAGGTGAGGGGAGCCTTGAACCAGGTGAGGGGAAGCCTTGGACTAGGTGAGGGTGAGCCTTGGTTGAGGTGAGGGGGAGCCTTGGATGGGGTGAGGAGGAGTTTTGGACAGGTTAATGGGGAGCCTTAGATGGGGTAAGGAGGAGCCTTGGATGGAGTAAAGGGGTGCCTTGGATGGGGTGAAGGGGAGCCTTGGATGGGGTGAGGGGGAGCCTTGGACAGATTGAGGGGGAGCCTTGGATGGGGTGAGGAGAAGCCTTGGATAGGAGGAGAGGGAGCCTTGGATGGGGTGAGGGAGAGTCTTTGATGGGGTGAGGAGTAGTCTTGGATGGGGTGAGGGGGAGCCTTGGATGGGGTGAGAGGGAGCCTTGGACAGGGTGAGGGGGAGCCTTGGATTGGGTGAGGCTTGGACGGGGAGTGGGGGAGCCTTGGATGGCGTGGGGGATGCCTTGGAGCAGGTGAGGGGGGGGAGCCGTTGATGGGGTGAGGAGGATCCTTAGACAGGTTTAGGGGGAGCCATGGATAGAGTGAGGAGGAGCCTTGGATTGAAGATTAGGGAGTCTTGGATGGGGTGAGAGGGGGCTTTGATAGGGTGAGGAGGAGCTTTGAATAGGTTGAGAGGGAGCCTTGGACGGGGTGAGGAGGAGCCTTGGACGGGGTTAGGGGGAGCCTTGGACAGGGAGTGGGGGAGCCTTGGATGGGGTGGGGTGAAGCCTTGGACCGGTGAGGGGGAGCTGTTGATGGAGTGAGGAGGATCCTTGGACAGGTTTAGGGGGAGCCATGGATAGAGTGAGAGGGAGCCTTGGATGGAGTGAAGGGGAGCCTTTGATGGGGTGAAGGGAAGCTTTGGATGGGTTGAGGGGGAGCCTTGGACCATGTGAGGGGGAGCCTTGGACTAGGTGAGGGGGAGCCTTGGATGGGGTGAGCCTTGGATGGGATGAGAAGGAATCTTGGATGGGTTAACGGGGAGCCTTGGATGAAGTGGAGGGGGAGCCTTGGACAGGGTGAGAGGAGCCTTGGACGGGGTTAAGGGGAGCCTTGGATGGGGTGAGGCGGAGCCTTGGAAGAGGTGAGGGGGATCCTTGGACCAGATGAGGGTGAGCTTTAGATGGGGTGAGGAGAAGCCTTGCACATGTTGAGGGGGTGCCTTGGATGTAGTTAGGGGAGCCTTGGATGGGAGGAGAGGGTGCCTTGGATGGGGTGAGCCCTTGATGGGGGGAGAGGGAGCATTGGACGGGGGGAGGGGGAGCCTTGGACGGGGGGAGAGGGAGCCTTGGACAGGGTGAGAGGGAGCCTTGGACGGGGGGAGAGGGAGCCTTGGACAGGGTGAGAGGGAGCCTTGGATGGGGTGAGGAGAAGCCTTGGATAGGTTGAGGGGCAGCATTGGATGGGGGGAGAGGGAGTCTTAGATGGGATGAGAGGGAGCCCTTGGATGGGGTGAGGCGGAGCATTGAATGAGGGGAAGAGGAGCCTTGGATGTGATGAAGGGGAGCCTTGGATAAGGTGAGCCTTGGATGGGGTGAGGAGAAGCCTTGGACAGGTTGAAGGGGTGCCTTTGATGGTGTGAAGGGGAGCCTTGGATGGTGGAGGGAGAGCCTTAGATGCGATGAGAGGGAGCCCTGGGTGGGGGGAGGGGTAGCCTTGGATGGGATGAGGGGAGGAGGAGCCTTGGATGTGATGAGGGGGAGCCTTGGATGGGGTAGGGGGAGCCTTAGATGGGATTAGAGGGAGCCCTGGGTGGGGGGAGGGGTAGCCTTGAACGGGGTGAAGGAGAGCATTGGATGAGGGGAGGAGGAGCCTTGGATGTGATGAGGGGGAGCCTTGGATGGGGTGAGCCTTGGGATACAACAGAGGTCACTAATACTGATCTGCCCCTTCAGGGTGTATCGCCCTCTGCAATGTAGAATGTCAGTGGTGGTGAATAGAGGAGACCCCTCCAAGGAGTCAGACTGGAGGGGGCTCCCCAGAGGTGGTGAGGTCGAGATGGGCGATGCGGTTGTATCCGAATCAACCAATCACAATAGTAAAGAAGTTCATTCATTTTCTTCGTATTGGTTTGCAGCTTCAGAGGGTTTGGTACGTTCTGTGATATGTGTCACACTCCGTACTGTGATTGGCCAAAGTCGCAAAACATCAAAAGTCACAAGAAAGCTGGAGAAATAACAATGACAGAACAAATGAATCCGAATCTTCCGAAATCAATTCTGAAAATACGAATCGATTCCGAACGTCAAATACACTAATTGGTAACATAGCGGATATGACGGAGTGAAGTGACTACAATGATTACATTTGTAGCCGTTGTCATGCGATGTCAGACACACAAAGTCTCCTGAGAAGTTGCAGCCCCTTGTTTTCAATGGCACTTGTTCAGATTAATGCGACTTACAGTCACAGTGACTTTGGTGCCGTCTCCACTTCATGCGTCTCTTAATGTGACTTAGTGCCACGGAGCGTAAAGTCACATCAAAGTCGCACTCCAAAGTGCCTTCGTGAATGAATCCAAAACAAAGCCGTTTTCCGTTGTGGGTATCTTTAGGAAGGACAGTCTCCTGGATCCCTGAGGCCGGTACTCTCTGTGATTTGGGTGGAGTAATGCCTCCTGTGGTACCAGCCGCTCTCTGTACATGAAGCCTCCAGCTTGGATCCTCTGTGCAGCCTCTTGTACTACCTCAGAGTACTCTGGATGGAGGTCTCTGAGGTTTTGGGACCCCAGGAGGATTCCTTCTGTTCTGCAGCCGACAGACCAGGGGGTCCTCAGCCCTCAGGCTGGGTCTTCTTCCTCCAGGAACAGGAGAGTGTTGTTGAAGGCCAAGACTGTTTACCATAGCTCCCAACTGTCCCTGATTTCATGGGACTGTCCGTCTTTCTCCTCCTTTGTCCCTCATGTTGGTCTGATCTACACTATATTGCCCCAAGTATCGGGCCGCCGGCCTTCCCACGCACATGACCTTTAATGGCCCCCAGTCTTAGTCCGTAGGGTTCAGTATTGAGTTGGCCCCGCCCTTTCCACGCACATGACCTTTAATGGCCCCCAGTCTTAGTCCGTAGGGTTCAGTATTGAGTTGGCCCTGCCCCTCCCATGCACCTGACCTTTAATGGCCCCCCAGTCTTAGTCCATAGGGTCCAATATTGAGTTGGCCCCGCCCTTTCCACGCACATGACCTTTATTGGCCCCCCAGTCTTAGTCCGTAGGGTTCAATATTGAGTTGGCCTCGTCCTTTCCACACACATGACCTTTAATGGCCCCCCAGTCTTAGTCCGTAGGGTTCAATATTGAGTTGGCCCCGCCCTTTGCAGCTATAACAGCTTCAACTCTTCTGGGAAGGCCGTCCACAAGGTTTAGGAGGGTGTCTATGGGAAGGTTGGACCATTCTTCCAGAAGCACATTTGTCAGGTCAGGCACTGATGTCGGGGGAGGGGCACTGATGTCGGGGGAGGGGGCCTGGCTCGCAGTCTCCGCTCTAATTCATCCCAAAGGTGTTCTATGGGGTTGAGGTCAGGACTCTGTGCAGGACAGTCAAGTTCCTCCACCCCAAACTGGCTCCTCCATGTCTTTATGGACCTTGCTTTGTGCACTGGGGGGCAGTCATGTTGGAACAGGAAGGGGCCATCCCCAAACTCCTCCCACAAAGTTGGGGGCATGAAATTGTCCAAAATGTTGCCTTAAGAGTTCCCTTCACTTTCTGTCCTGTAGAGTCAACAGGAAATGAGAGGATCAATGTGAGGGAATCCCTCCCTTCTCCATAGAAATGTTCTAATAACAGCCCCCTAACTGCTCCGAGTCCGTGTTACCACCCCTCCCCCACCCCATATCTGCAGCCAAATCCAGGGAAGGTTTTCCCAGCCACCGGCGTCCTGATCAGGAGGAGCTACAGGGATCCTGACCACTGCCACACCACTCATGATGATACATAGTAACAAGAATCCCCGTAATACTGCGAATAATGATACATAGTAACAAGAATCCCCATAATACTGGGAATAATGATACATAGTAACAAGAATCCAAATAATACTGGGAATAATGATACATAGTAACAAGAATCCCCGTAATACTGCGAATAATGATACATAGTAACAAGAATCCCCGTAATACTGCGAATAATGATACATAGTAACACGAATCCCCGTAATACTGGGAATAATGATACATAGTAACACGAATCCCCGTAATACTGGGAATAATGATACATAGTAACAAGAATCCCCATAATACTGCGAATAATGATACATAGTAACAAGAATCCCTGTAATACTGCGAATAATGATACATAGTAACAAGAATCCCCATAATACTGGGAATAATGATACATAGTAACAAGAATCCCCGTAATACTGCGAATAATGATACATAGTAACAAGAATCCCCATAATACTGCGAATAATGATACATAGTAACAAGAATCCCTGTAATACTGCGAATAATGATACATAGTAACAAGAATCCCCGTAATACTGCGAATAATGATACATAGTAACAAGAATCCCCGTAATACTGCGAATAATGATACATAGTAACAAGAATCCCCGTAATACTGCGAATAATGATACATAGTAACAAGAATCCCCGTAATACTGCGAATAATGATACATAGTAACAAGAATCCCCATAATCCTGCGAATAATGATACATAGTAACAAGAATCCCCGTAATACTGCGAATAATGATACATAGTAACAAGAATCCCCATAATACTGGGAATAATGATACATAGTAACAAGAATCCCCATAATACTGGGAATAATGATACATAGTAACAAGAATCCCCATAATACTGGGAATAATGATACATAGTAACAAGAATCCCCATAATACTGGGAATAATGATACATAGTAACAAGAATCCCCATAATACTGCGAATAATGATACATAGTAACACGAATCCCCATAATACTGCGAATAATGATACATAGTAACACGAATCCCCATAATACTGCGAATAATGATACATAGTAACAAGAATCCCCGTAATACTGCGAATAATGATACATAGTAACAAGAATCCCCATAATACTGCGAATAATGATACATAGTAACAAGAATCCCCGTAATACTGGGAATAATGATACATAGTAACAAGAATCCCCATAATACTGCGAATAATGATACATAGTAACAAGAATCCCCATAATACTGGGAATAATGATACATAGTAACAAGAATCCCCGTAATACTGGGAATAATGATACATAGTAACAAGAATCCCCGTAATACTGCGAATAATGATACATAGTAACAAGAATCCCCATAATACTGGGAATAATGATACATAGTAACAAGAATCCCCATAATACTGCGAATAATGATACATAGTAACAAGAATCCCCATAATACTGCAAATAATGATACATAGTAACAAGAATCCCCATAATACTGCGAATAATGATACATAGTAACAAGAATCCCCGTAATACTGCGAATAATGATACATAGTAACAAGAATCCCCATAATTAGAGATGAGCGAATCGAAGTATCCGAAGTGGAATTCGAGTCGAATATCGGAAAAATTTCGATTCGTGCCGAATCCGAAAAACAGCCTAATTCGGACGCGCGAATCGAAATTTTTCCGAAAATGGCGGCTGACATGTGCGGCGACGGAGCGGGGATGTCGGGGAAGGCGCGCAGACAAGGCGCGCTGCCCCATAATGCATTCCTCAACGACATGTGATCGCATCAGCCAATCAGCAGCCAGCCAGCCAGCACTGTGTAATGGTCGAGGTATATATAGCGGCCATTTTGGAAATCTTCATTTGCCTGCAGTCATTGAACAGAGGCAGACCGCTCTGTACTAGGGACAGGGACAGAGTTAGGGCCACAGAAACGAGAATTGGGGACAGAGAGAAGTTACTTAGGGACAGAGAACCATTACTCAGGGACACAGACTTGTTAATGAGGGCCACAGAATCGTTATTTAGGGACAAAGAAACGCTAGTTAGGGCCACAGAATTCATACTCAGGGACAGACAGAATTGTTACTCAGTGCCAGAGAATTGTTACTTAGGGCCACAGAAACGTTATTAGGGCCACAGAATTTTTACTCAGGGACAGACAGAATTGTTACTGAGTGCCAGAGAATTGTTACTCAGGGACAGACAGAATTGTTACTGAGTGCCAGAGAATTGTTACTCAGGGACAGACAGAATTGTTACTGAGTGCCAGAGAATTGTTACTCAGGGACAGACAGAATTGTTACTGAGTGCCAGAGAATTGTTACTCAGGGACAGACAGAATTGTTACTGAGTGCCAGAGAATTCTTACTCAGGGCCACAGAATTCATTCTCAGGGACAGACAGAATTGTTACTCAGGGACAGACAGAATTGTTACTGAGTGCCAGAGAATTGTTACTCAGGGACAGACAGAATTGTTACTGAGTGCCAGAGAATTGTTACTCAGGGACAGACAGAATTGTTACTGAGTGCCAGAGAATTGTTACTCAGGGACAGACAGAATTGTTACTGAGTGCCAGAGAATTGTTACTCAGGGACAGACAGAATTGTTACTGAGTGCCAGAGAATTGTTACTCAGGGACAGACAGAATTGTTACTGAGTGCCAGAGAATTGTTACTCAGGGACAGACAGAATTGTTACTGAGTGCCAGAGAATTGTTACTCGCACAGACACAAAATTGTTACTTGCACAGACACAGAATTGTTACTCGCGCAGACACAGAATTGTTACTCAGGGCCACAGAATTCATACTCAGGGACAGACAGAATTGTTACTGAGTGCCAGAGAATTGTTACTCAGGGACAGACAGAATTGTTACTGAGTGCCAGAGAATTGTTACTCAGGGACAGACAGAATTGTTACTGAGTGCCAGAGAATTGTTACTCGCACAGACACAAAATTGTTACTTGCACAGACACAGAATTGTTACTCGCACAGACACAGAATTGTTACTCAGGGCCACAGAATTCATACTCAGGGACAGACAGAATTGTTACTGAGTGCCAGAGAATTGTTACTCAGGGACAGACAGAATTGTTACTGAGTGCCAGAGAATTGTTACTCAGGGACAGACAGAATTGTTACTGAGTGCCAGAGAATTGTTACTCGCACAGACACAAAATTGTTACTTGCACAGACACAGAATTGTTACTCGCACAGACACAGAATTGTTACTCAGGGCCACAGAATTCATACTCAGGGACAGACAGAATTGTTACTGAGTGCCAGAGAATTGTTACTCAGGGACAGACAGAATTGTTACTGAGTGCCAGAGAATTGTTACTCAGGGACAGACAGAATTGTTACTGAGTGCCAGAGAATTGTTACTCGCACAGACACAAAATTGTTACTTGCACAGACACAGAATTGTTACTCGCACAGACACAGAATTGTTACTCAGGGCCACAGAATTCATACTCAGGGACAGACAGAATTGTTACTGAGTGCCAGAGAATTGTTACTCAGGGACAGACAGAATTGTTACTGAGTGCCAGAGAATTGTTACTCAGGGACAGACAGAATTGTTACTGAGTGCCAGAGAATTGTTACTCGCACAGACACAAAATTGTTACTTGCACAGACACAGAATTGTTACTCGCACAGACACAGAATTGTTACTCAGGGCCACAGAATTCATACTCAGGGACAGACAGAATTGTTACTGAGTGCCAGAGAATTGTTACTCAGGGACAGACAGAATTGTTACTGAGTGCCAGAGAATTGTTACTCAGGGACAGACAGAATTGTTACTGAGTGCCAGAGAATTGTTACTCGCACAGACACAAAATTGTTACTTGCACAGACACAGAATTGTTACTCGCACAGACACAGAATTGTTACTCAGGGCCACAGAATTCATACTCAGGGACAGACAGAATTGTTACTGAGCGCCAGAGAATTGTTACTCAGGGACAGACAGAATTGTTACTGAGCGCCAGAGAATTGTTACTCAGGGACAGACAGAATTGTTACTGAGTGCCAGAGAATTGTTACTCAGGGACAGACAGAATTGTTACTGAGTGCCAGAGAATTGTTACTCAGGGACAGACAGAATTGTTACTGAGTGCCAGAGAATTGTTACTCGCACAGACACAAAATTGTTACTTGCACAGACACAGAATTGTTACTCGCACAGACACAGAATTGTTACTCAGGGCCACAGAATTCATACTCAGGGACAGACAGAATTGTTACTGAGTGCCAGAGAATTGTTACTCAGGGACAGACAGAATTGTTACTGAGTGCCAGAGAATTGTTACTCAGGGACAGACAGAATTGTTACTGAGTGCCAGAGAATTGTTACTCGCACAGACACAAAATTGTTACTTGCACAGACACAGAATTGTTACTCGCACAGACACAGAATTGTTACTCAGGGCCACAGAATTCATACTCAGGGACAGACAGAATTGTTACTGAGTGCCAGAGAATTGTTACTCAGGGACAGACAGAATTGTTACTGAGTGCCAGAGAATTGTTACTCAGGGACAGACAGAATTGTTACTGAGTGCCAGAGAATTGTTACTCGCACAGACACAAAATTGTTACTTGCACAGACACAGAATTGTTACTCGCACAGACACAGAATTGTTACTCAGGGCCACAGAATTCATACTCAGGGACAGACAGAATTGTTACTGAGTGCCAGAGAATTGTTACTCAGGGACAGACAGAATTGTTACTGAGTGCCAGAGAATTGTTACTCAGGGACAGACAGAATTGTTACTGAGTGCCAGAGAATTGTTACTCGCACAGACACAAAATTGTTACTTGCACAGACACAGAATTGTTACTCGCACAGACACAGAATTGTTACTCAGGGCCACAGAATTCATACTCAGGGATAGACAGAATTGTTACTGAGTGCCAGAGAATTGTTACTCAGGGACAGACAGAATTGTTACTGAGTGCCAGAGAATTGTTACTCAGGGACAGACAGAATTGTTACTGAGTGCCAGAGAATTGTTACTCGCACAGACACAAAATTGTTACTTGCACAGACACAGAATTGTTACTCGCACAGACACAGAATTGTTACTCAGGGCCACAGAATTCATACTCAGGGACAGACAGAATTGTTACTGAGCGCCAGAGAATTGTTACTCAGGGACAGACAGAATTGTTACTGAGTGCCAGAGAATTGTTACTCAGGGACAGACAGAATTGTTACTGAGTGCCAGAGAATTGTTACTCAGGGACAGACAGAATTGTTACTGAGTGCCAGAGAATTGTTACTCAGGGACAGACAGAATTGTTACTGAGTGCCAGAGAATTGTTACTCGCACAGACACAAAATTGTTACTTGCACAGACACAGAATTGTTACTCGCGCAGACACAGAATTGTTACTCAGGGCCACAGAATTCATACTCAGGGACAGACAGAATTGTTACTGAGTGCCAGAGAATTGTTACTCAGGGACAGACAGAATTGTTACTGAGTGCCAGAGAATTGTTACTCAGGGACAGACAGAATTGTTACTGAGTGCCAGAGAATTGTTACTCAGGGACAGACAGAATTGTTACTGAGTGCCAGAGAATTGTTACTCGCACAGACACAAAATTGTTACTTGCACAGACACAGAATTGTTACTCGCACAGACACAGAATTGTTACTCAGGGCCACAGAATTCATACTCAGGGACAGACAGAATTGTTACTGAGCGCCAGAGAATTGTTACTCAGGGACAGACAGAATTGTTACTGAGTGCCAGAGAATTGTTACTCAGGGACAGACAGAATTGTTACTGAGTGCCAGAGAATTGTTACTCAGGGACAGACAGAATTGTTACTGAGTGCCAGAGAATTGTTACTCAGGGACAGACAGAATTGTTACTGAGTGCCAGAGAATTGTTACTCGCACAGACACAAAATTGTTACTTGCACAGACACAGAATTGTTACTCGCACAGACACAGAATTGTTACTCAGGGCCACAGAATTCATACTCAGGGACAGACAGAATTGTTACTGAGTGCCAGAGAATTGTTACTCAGGGACAGACAGAATTGTTACTGAGTGCCAGAGAATTGTTACTCAGGGACAGACAGAATTGTTACTGAGTGCCAGAGAATTGTTACTCGCACAGACACAAAATTGTTACTTGCACAGACACAGAATTGTTACTCGCACAGACACAGAATTGTTACTCAGGGCCACAGAATTCATACTCAGGGACAGACAGAATTGTTACTGAGTGCCAGAGAATTGTTACTCAGGGACAGACAGAATTGTTACTGAGTGCCAGAGAATTGTTACTCAGGGACAGACAGAATTGTTACTGAGTGCCAGAGAATTGTTACTCGCACAGACACAAAATTGTTACTTGCACAGACACAGAATTGTTACTCGCACAGACACAGAATTGTTACTCGCACAGACACAGAATTGTTACTCAGGGCCACAGAATTCATACTCAGGGACAGACAGAATTGTTACTGAGTGCCAGAGAATTGTTACTCAGGGACACCTAATCGTTGAATTAAATAGTATGTCAGACAACATGCAGAGGAGTGGCAGAGGAGGCAATGTTTTAGGAGCGAGCAGACGTGGCAGCAGAGGAAGGGGTCGAGGCAGCAGTATTCGCAGCCAGAGGCCAGTGCTCCCGGTGTCATCCAGCGGTCGTGTCTCCACCGACAACCCTGCCGTCATTGATTGGTTGGCTCGGTCGTCTTCCTCTTCCCAGGTCACCTCTGACACCTACAGCCAACGGTCGGTGGGTACGTCAGACACAACCGTTAGTTGGCATGGCCCGGGACCAAGCCCACTGAAATCACGTGTCCTCTACCTGCCCCTGTCCTTTGGTGTTCCCTCACCAAGCGAAGTATCGCATGCTGTGGGCTCAGCCCCACTGTACAGTGAGGAAGAGCTAACAGAGGGCGGTCAGGAACGGGGGGAGACATCGGCCTTTTCAGCAGCCAAGCGAACAAGTACTGGCGAGGAGAGTGGCTCGGTAGCCGGTCTAGAGACAGGTCTGTCTCCTGACCCAGACGCAGCCGAGGGGGCTAGTAGTGAGGCGGAGACCCTACTTGATGATGAGGAGGTTGATCGCACTTGGCAGCCTCGTCGTCATCAGGCAATTTCTTCCGCATCATCAGGAGAAGAGGGTGGCAGCTTGGCAGCGAGCAAAACAGTCGGTGGGTTGCCCAGGAGACAGCAGCAGGGTCGCATCAGTGTCAGTGGAGCCAAACGTCCACGGAGTAGAGCACCAGCTCCACTGCAGCCTACCACCACGGCCAGTAGTGGTGCCGGTGCGCACGGAGGAAGTAGCAGTCAGCCAGTGAAGAGTAGCGGGGGCAAAGTTTCCTACTCGGTGGTGTGGCAATTTTTCCTCAAGCCGCCCGAGGAAGTAAACGTAGCCGTATGTCGACTATGTGGCCAGAAATGCAAGCGTGGCCAGGGGGCCCATGTTGGGACTACAGCGTTGCGTCAGCATATGCAGCGTCACCATTCGGTGGCCTGGGAAAACCGTGATAAACATACGGCGGTTCTGCCTGCCCCAGCCCCCGCTCCATCACCCGCTCCGTTACTTGCTCCGTCACCCGACGTCGTCAATCGCCCTCTATCAGCCAGTCAAGGCTCCAACACCTCTGCTGAGGGGAGTTGTCGCTCATTGGCATCTTCCGCTCGTTCAGATGCTCCTTCTCCTGCTACTCCTCTTCTCGGATTCCGTCAACAGTCTTTCTTGGAATCCGTATCCAAGAGACAACAGTTTGCGAGCACGCACCCGACGGTGCAAAAGCTGAACGTCCTCCTGTCCAAGTTGCTGGTGCTGCAGTCCCTCCCTTTCCAACTGGTGGACTCAGCACCTTTCCGAGAAATGATGGCTTGTGCCGCGCCGCGGTGGAGAGTGCCAAGCCGTCATTTCTTTGCCCAAAAGGCAGTGCCAGCCCTGCATTCACATGTAGAAGAGATGGTGGGCCAGTCTTTGAGCATGTCGGTCTCTGCCAAAGTGCACGGCAGCGCCGACGTGTGGAGCTGTAACTACGGTCAGGGACAGTACATGTCATTTACGGCCCACTGGGTGAACGTGGTGCCGGCACAGCCGCACCAGCAACTTGGACAGGTCACGACGCTTTTGCCTCCACGTTTGCACGTCCTTGGTCCAGCAAGCATGTCCGCCTCTACCACCTCTTTTTCCGCCGTGTCCTCAGCCGCCACCCCCGTGCCAAGTCCCATTACCCGACCGGCATATCACATGTGCAGGGCGCAACGGTGTCACGCTGTGCTGCACCTGGTATGCCTTGGCGAACGTAGTCACACAGGGGAGGAACTGCTGAGTGTAATGAACAGAGAAATCGACAGATGGCTGTCTCCGCGCAAACTAAAAATCGGAACCATGTTGACTGACAACGGAAAGAACATGGTGTCTGCTCTGCGTCAAGGAAGGTTGTGCCATGCGCCATGCATGGCTCACGTGTTCAATCTGGTTGTCAAGCGGTTCCTAAAATCCACCATCCCACTGCAAGACATCCTTAAAATGTCACGTAAACTGTGCATGCATTTCAGCCATTCCTACACCGCAAAGAACACCCTCATTGAGCTGCAGCGGCAGAACGGAATTCCACAGCATCGCCTGATCTGCGACGTTGCAACAAGGTGGAATTCAACCCTACACATGTTAGACCGCCTTTACGAGCAGCGAAAGGCCATCACCGATTTCCTGATGTTACAAGCGGATAAAGGTACTCCCCTGTGTAACTTAGATGTCAGCCATTGGCAGCTCATGCGTGACACCTGCCGCTTGCTCAGGCCCTTTGAGGAGGCCACGCTATTCGTGAGTCGGCAGGACTATGGGATGAACGACGTCATTCCTCTGTTGCACGTCCTGGAACAAATGCTGTTAACAATGGCTGGTCAGGGTGCGGTAGACGTGGCGCACAGATCTCAACGCCACATGACCCCTGTGGGGGCAGGACAGGAAGAAGAGGAGGAGGTAGAGGAGGACATTTGTGCTCAGGAATTATTGAGTGAAATGGGTGGTTTTTCCACTCAGCGGACAGGAGTGGAGGAGCAGGAGCATCTGGTAGAGGAGGAGGAGGAGGAGACAGAGGACCCAGACGCACCGTGGCAGTATGCTGTGGAGATGGAGGCAGGGAGTATCTCGCATTCCTTGGCACAAATGGCCCATAGCATGCTCGGTTGCTTGCGTAGCGACAGCCGAATAATAACCATCAGACAGAGGGATGACTTTTGGCTGTCCACCTTGTTGGACCCTCGCTACCGGTCCAAAATGGTGGCCTTTTTCACACCTGCTGAGAGGGAGGCCAAAATTACGTACTATAAAAACCACCTATGTAGTCAGTTGGTCTCTGCCTTTGTGCGCCAACGTCCATCCTCAGACACTGTGGGCCCTGTGCGCTCGCGTTCCGCTGGCATGGCAGCAGGGGAGGGGTGGGGTGGTAGGAGCAGTGGCAGCTCCACCAGCAGCGGCTGCCTCAGTCTGCAGTCGATGATGAGTAGCTTTCTTCACCAGCGCAGTGAGGAAACTACTAACCAGCCGCAGCAGCAGCAGCAGCATCAGGTGGACCTGGAGCAGGAGCTCAAACAACAGGCTTGGGCCTACTTGGACAGCACCCTGCCAACCGAGGTAGACAATCCCCTTGACTACTGGGCAACGAAACTTGACCTTTGGCCCCAACTAGCTGAATTTGCCCTTGAAAGGCTGTCATGCCCGGCCAGTAGCGTGGCATCGGAGCGCGTGTTTAGTGCGGCAGGAGGTATTGTAACTCCGCGGAGGACACGACTGTCCACCCAAAGTGTGGAGAGACTCACGTTTGTGAAAATGAATCAGGCGTGGATTAGTCTGGATTTCAAACCACCAGTTCCTGACACAACTGACTAAATCCGCCATGAATCATGCCTCAAACATGTGCCACTTTCAGGTCTCCTCACACTGCTGGTGTGTTAAATTTTTTGACATAGGGTGCAGGCAGATTACGGGCCTCCTATAGCTGCTGCCAGGCCCCTAATCTGCCATGGGCCCCTATATACCGCCTCCTCATGCTGCTGCCAAGTCCAGAGTCTGTCATGGGTCCCTGTACGGCCTCCCATTGCTGCTGTCTCCATCGCCACACTCTGCTGCCATGTGCCACTTTCAGGTCTCTTCACACTGCTGGTGTGTTAAATTTTTTGACATAGGGTGCAGGCAGATTACGGGCCTCACATAGCTGCTGCCAGGCCCCTAATCTGCCATGGGCCCCTATATACCGCCTCCTCATGCTGCTGCCAAGTCTAGAGTCTCTCATGGGTCCCTGTACGGCCTCCCATTGCTGCTGTCTCCATCGCCACACTCTGCTGCCATGTGCCACTTTCAGGTCTCTTCACACTGCTGGTGTGTTAAATTTTTTGACATAGGGTGCAGGCAGATTACGGGCCTCACATAGCTGCTGGCAGGCCCCTAATCTGCCATGGGCCCCTATATACCGCCTCCTCATGCTGCTGCCAAGTCCAGAGTCTGTCATGGTCCCTGTACGGCCTCCCATTGCTGCTGTCTCCATCGCCACACTCTGCTGCCATGTGCCACTTTCAGGTCTCTTCACACTGCTGGTGTGTTTAATTTTTTGACATAGGGTGCAGGCAGATTACGGGCCTCACATAGCTGCTGCCAGGCCCCTAATCTGCCATGGGCCCCTATATACCGCCTCCTCATGCTGCTGCCAAGTCCAGAGTCTCTCATGGGTCCCTGTACGGCCTCCCATTGCTGCTGTCTCCATCGCCACACTCTGCTGCCATGTGCCACTTTCAGGTCTCTTCACACTGCTGGTGTGTTAAATTTTTTGACATAGGGTGCAGGCAGATTACGGGCCTCACATAGCTGCTGCCAGGCCCCTAATCTGCCATGGGCCCCTATATACCGCCTCCTCATGCTGCTGCCAAGTCCAGAGTCTGTCATGGTCCCTGTACGGCCTCCCATTGCTGCTGTCTCCATCGCCACAGTCTGCTGCCATGTGCCACTTTCAGGTCTCTTCACACTGCTGGTGTGTTAAATTTTTTGACATAGGGTGCAGGCAGATTACGGGCCTCACATAGCTGCTGCCAGGCCCCTAATCTGCCATGGGCCCCTATATACCGCCTCCTCATGCTGCTGCCAAGTTCAGAGTCTGTCATGGGTCCCTGTACGGCCTCCCATTGCTGCTGTCTCCATCGCCACACTCTGCCATGTGCCACTTTCAGGTCTCCTCACACTGCTGGTGTGTTGAATTTTTTGACATAGGGTGCAGGCAGATTACGGGCCTCACATAGCTGCTGCCAGGCCCCTAATCTGCCATGGGCCCCTATATACCGCCTCCTCATGCTGCTGCCAAGTCTAGAGTCTCTCATGGGTCCCTGTACGGCCTCCCATTGCTGCTGTCTCCATCGCCACACTCTGCTGCCATGTGCCACTTTCAGGTCTCTTCACACTGCTGGTGTGTTAAATTTTTTGACATAGGGTGCAGGCAGATTACGGGCCTCACATAGCTGCTGCCAGGCCCCTAATCTGCCATGGGCCCCTATATACCGCCTCCTCATGCTGCTGCCAAGTCCAGAGTCTGTCATGGTCCCTGTACGGCCTCCCATTGCTGCTGTCTCCATCGCCACAGTCTGCTGCCATGTGCCACTTTCAGGTCTCTTCACACTGCTGGTGTGTTAAATTTTTTGACATAGGGTGCAGGCAGATTACGGGCCTCACATAGCTGCTGCCAGGCCCCTAATCTGCCATGGGCCCCTATATACCGCCTCCTCATGCTGCTGCCAAGTCCAGAGTCTCTCATGGGTCCCTGTACGGCCTCCCATTGCTGCTGTCTCCATCGCCACACTCTGCTGCCATGTGCCACTTTCAGGTCTCTTCACACTGCTGGTGTGTTAAATTTTTTGACATAGGGTGCAGGCAGATTACGGGCCTCACATAGCTGCTGCCAGGCCCCTAATCTGCCATGGGCCCCTATATACCGCCTCCTCATGCTGCTGCCAAGTCCAGAGTCTGTCATGGTCCCTGTACGGCCTCCCATTGCTGCTGTCTCCATCGCCACACTCTGCTGCCATGTGCCACTTTCAGGTCTCTTCACACTGCTGGTGTGTTAAATTTTTTGACATAGGGTGCAGGCAGATTACGGGCCTCACATAGCTGCTGCCAGGCCCCTAATCTGCCATGGGCCCCTATATACCGCCTCCTCATGCTGCTGCCAAGTCCAGAGTCTGTCATGGTCCCTGTACGGCCTCCCATTGCTGCTGTCTCCATCGCCACACTCTGCCATGTGCCACTTTCAGGTCTCTTCACACTGCTGGTGTGTTAAATTTTTTGACATAGGGTGCAGGCAGATTACGGGCCTCCCATAGCTGCTGCCAGGCCCCTAATCTGCCATGGGCCCCTATATACCGCCTCCTCATGCTGCTGCCAAGTCCAGAGTCTGTCATGGGTCCCTGTACGGCCTCCCATTGCTGCTGTCTCCATCGCCACACTCTGCCATGTGCCACTTTCAGGTCTCCTCACACACTGCTGGTGTGTAGAATTTTTTGACATAGGGTGCTGGCAGATTACGGGCCTCCCATAGCTGCTGCCAGGCCCCTAATCTGCCATGGGCCCCTATATACCGCCTCCTCATGCTGCTGCCAAGTTCAGAGTCTGTCATGGGTCCCTGTACGGCCTCCCATTGCTGCTGTCTCCATCGCCACACTCTGCCATGTGCCACTTTCAGGTCTCCTCACACTGCTGGTGTGTTGAATTTTTTGACATAGGGTGCTGGCAGATTACGGGCCTCCTATAGCTGCTGCCAGGCCCCTAATCTGCCATGGGCCCCTATATACCGCCTCCTCATGCTGCTGCCAAGTCCAGAGTCTGTCATGGGTCCCTGTACGGCCTCCCATTGCTGCTGTCTCCATCGCCACACTCTGCCATGTGCCACTTTCAGGTCTCCTCACACACTGCTGGTGTGTAGAATTTTTTGACATAGGGTGCTGGCAGATTACGGGCCTCCCATAGCTGCTGCCAGGCCCCTAATCTGCCATGGGCCCCTATATACCGCCTCCTCATGCTGCTGCCAAGTTCAGAGTCTGTCATGGGTCCCTGTACGGCCTCCCATTGCTGCTGTCTCCATCGCCACACTCTGCCATGTGCCACTTTCAGGTCTCCTCACACTGCTGGTGTGTTGAATTTTTTGACATAGGGTGCTGGCAGATTACGGGCCTCCTATAGCTGCTGCCAGGCCCCTAATCTGCCATGGGCCCCTATATACCGCCTCCTCATGCTGCTGCCAAGTCCAGAGTCTGTCATGGGTCCCTGTACGGCCTCCCATTGCTGCTGTCTCCATCGCCACACTCTGCTGCCATGTGCCACTTTCAGGTCTCTTCACACTGCTGGTGTGTTAAATTTTTTGACATAGGGTGCAGGCAGATTACGGGCCTCACATAGCTGCTGCCAGGCCCCTAATCTGCCATGGGCCCCTATATACCGCCTCCTCATGCTGCTGCCAAGTCTAGAGTCTCTCATGGGTCCCTGTACGGCCTCCCATTGCTGCTGTCTCCATCGCCACACTCTGCTGCCATGTGCCACTTTCAGGTCTCTTCACACTGCTGGTGTGTTAAATTTTTTGACATAGGGTGCAGGCAGATTACGGGCCTCACATAGCTGCTGGCAGGCCCCTAATCTGCCATGGGCCCCTATATACCGCCTCCTCATGCTGCTGCCAAGTCTAGAGTCTCTCATGGGTCCCTGTACGGCCTCCCATTGCTGCTGTCTCCATCGCCACACTCTGCTGCCATGTGCCACTTTCAGGTCTCTTCACACTGCTGGTGTGTTAAATTTTTTGACATAGGGTGCAGGCAGATTACGGGCCTCACATAGCTGCTGGCAGGCCCCTAATCTGCCATGGGCCCCTATATACCGCCTCCTCATGCTGCTGCCAAGTCCAGAGTCTGTCATGGTCCCTGTACGGCCTCCCATTGCTGCTGTCTCCATCGCCACACTCTGCTGCCATGTGCCACTTTCAGGTCTCTTCACACTGCTGGTGTGTTTAATTTTTTGACATAGGGTGCAGGCAGATTACGGGCCTCACATAGCTGCTGCCAGGCCCCTAATCTGCCATGGGCCCCTATATACCGCCTCCTCATGCTGCTGCCAAGTCCAGAGTCTGTCATGGGTCCCTGTACGGCCTCCCATTGCTGCTGTCTCCATCGCCACACTCTGCCATGTGCCACTTTCATTTCTCCTCACACACTGCTGGTGTGTTGAATTTTTTGACATAGGGTGCTGGCAGATTACGGGCCTCCTATAGCTGCTGCCAGGCCCCTAATCTGCCATGGGCCCCTATATACCGCCTCCTCATGCTGCTGCCAAGTCTAGAGTCTCTCATGGGTCCCTGTACGGCCTCCCATTGCTGCTGTCTCCATCGCCACACTCTGCTGCCATGTGCCACTTTCAGGTCTCTTCACACTGCTGGTGTGTTAAATTTTTTGACATAGGGTGCAGGCAGATTACGGGCCTCACATAGCTGCTGCCAGGCCCCTAATCTGCCATGGGCCCCTATATACCGCCTCCTCATGCTGCTGCCAAGTCCAGAGTCTGTCATGGTCCCTGTACGGCCTCCCATTGCTGCTGTCTCCATCGCCACAGTCTGCTGCCATGTGCCACTTTCAGGTCTCTTCACACTGCTGGTGTGTTAAATTTTTTGACATAGGGTGCAGGCAGATTACGGGCCTCACATAGCTGCTGCCAGGCCCCTAATCTGCCATGGGCCCCTATATACCGCCTCCTCATGCTGCTGCCAAGTTCAGAGTCTGTCATGGGTCCCTGTACGGCCTCCCATTGCTGCTGTCTCCATCGCCACACTCTGCCATGTGCCACTTTCAGGTCTCCTCACACTGCTGGTGTGTTGAATTTTTTGACATAGGGTGCAGGCAGATTACGGGCCTCACATAGCTGCTGCCAGGCCCCTAATCTGCCATGGGCCCCTATATACCGCCTCCTCATGCTGCTGCCAAGTCTAGAGTCTCTCATGGGTCCCTGTACGGCCTCCCATTGCTGCTGTCTCCATCGCCACAGTCTGCTGCCATGTGCCACTTTCAGGTCTCTTCACACTGCTGGTGTGTTAAATTTTTTGACATAGGGTGCAGGCAGATTACGGGCCTCACATAGCTGCTGCCAGGCCCCTAATCTGCCATGGGCCCCTATATACCGCCTCCTCATGCTGCTGCCAAGTTCAGAGTCTGTCATGGGTCCCTGTACGGCCTCCCATTGCTGCTGTCTCCATCGCCACACTCTGCTGCCATGTGCCACTTTCAGGTCTCTTCACACTGCTGGTGTGTTAAATTTTTTGACATAGGGTGCAGGCAGATTACGGGCCTCCCATAGCTGCTGCCAGGCCCCTAATCTGCCATGGGCCCCTATATACCGCCTCCTCATGCTGCTGCCAAGTCCAGAGTCTGTCATGGGTCCCTGTACGGCCTCCCATTGCTGCTGTCTCCATCGCCACACTCTGCCATGTGCCACTTTCAGGTCTCCTCACACACTGCTGGTGTGTAGAATTTTTTGACATAGGGTGCTGGCAGATTACGGGCCTCCCATAGCTGCTGCCAGGCCCCTAATCTGCCATGGGCCCCTATATACCGCCTCCTCATGCTGCTGCCAAGTTCAGAGTCTGTCATGGGTCCCTGTACGGCCTCCCATTGCTGCTGTCTCCATCGCCACACTCTGCCATGTGCCACTTTCAGGTCTCCTCACACTGCTGGTGTGTTGAATTTTTTGACATAGGGTGCTGGCAGATTACGGGCCTCCTATAGCTGCTGCCAGGCCCCTAATCTGCCATGGGCCCCTATATACCGCCTCCTCATGCTGCTGCCAAGTCCAGAGTCTGTCATGGGTCCCTGTACGGCCTCCCATTGCTGCTGTCTCCATCGCCACACTCTGCCATGTGCCACTTTCAGGTCTCCTCACACACTGCTGGTGTGTTGAATTTTTTGACATAGGGTGCTGGCAGATTACGGGCCTCCTATAGCTGCTGCCAGGCCCCTAATCTGCCGTAGGCCCCTATATACCGCCTCCTCATGCTGCTGCCAGGTCCAGAGTCTCTCATGGGTCCCTGTACGGCCTCCCATTGCTGCTGTCTCCATCGCCACACTCTGCCATGTGCCACTTTCAGGTCTCCTCACACTGCTGGTGTGTTCCATTTTTTGTCATAGGGTGCTGGCAGATTATGGGCCTCCCATAACTGCTGCCAGGCCCCTAATCTGCCATGGGCCCCTATACCGACTCCTCATGCTGTGACGTTGCAACAACGTGGAATTCAACCCTACATATGTTAGACCGCCTTTACGAACAGCAAAAGGCCATCACAGATTTCCTGATGTTAAAAGCAGATAAAGGTACTCCCTGTGTAACTTAGATGTCAGCCATTGGCAGCTCATGCGTGACACCTGCGCTTGCTCAGGCCCTTTGAGGAGGCCACGCTATTCGTGAGTCGGCAGGACTATGGGATGAACGACGTCATTCCTCTGTTGCACGTCCTGGAACAAATGCTGTTAACAATGGCTGGTCAGGGTGCGGTAGACGTGGCGCACAGATCTCAACGCCACATGGCCCCTGTGGGGGCAGGACTGGAAGAAGAGGAGGAGGTAGAGGAGGACATTGGTGCTCAGGAATTATTGAGTGAAATGGGTGGTTTTTCCACTCAGCGGACAGGAGTGGAGGAGCAGGAGCATCTGGTAGAGGAGGAGGAAGAGGAGACAGAGGACCTAGACGCACCGTGGCAGTATGCTGTGGAGATGGAGGCAGGGAGTCCCTCGCATTCCTTGGCACAAATGGCCCATAGCATGCTCGGTTGCTTGCGTAGCGACAGCCGAATAATAACCATCAGACAGAGGGATGACTTTTGGCTGTCCACCTTGTTGGACCCTCGCTACCGTTCAAAAATGGTGGCCTTTTTCACACCTGCTGAGAGGGAGGCCAAAATAACGTACTATAAAAAACACCTATGTAGTCAGCTGGTCTCTGCCTGTCTGCGCCAACGTCCATCCTCAGACACTGTGGGCCCTGTGCGCTCGCGTTCCGCTGCCATGGCAGCAGGGGAGGGGTGGGGTGGTAGGAGCAGTGGCAGCTCCACCAGCAGCGGCTGCCTCAGTCTGCAGTCGATGATGAGTAGCTTTCTTCACCAGCGCAGTGAGGAAACTACTAACCAGCCGCAGCAGCAGCAGCAGCAGCAGCATCAGGTGGACCTGGAGCAGGACCTCAAACAACAGGCTTGGGCCTACTTGGACAGCACCCTGCCAACCGAGGTAGACAATCCCCTTGACTACTGGGCAACGAAACTTGACCTTTGGCCCCAACTAGCTGAATTTGCCCTTGAAAGGCTGTCATGCCCGGCCAGTAGCGTGGCATCGGAGCGCGTGTTTAGTGCGGCAGGAGGTATTGCAACTCCGCGGAGGACACGACTGTCCACCCAAAGTGTGGAGAGACTGACGTTTGTGAAAATGAATCAGGCGTGGATTAGTCTGGATTTCAAACCACCAGTTCCTGACACAACTGACTAAATCCGCCATGAATCATGCCCCAAACATGTGCCACTTTCAGGTCTCCTCACACTGCTGGTGTGTTCCATTTTTTGTCATAGGGTGCTGGCAGATTACGGGCCTCCCATAGCTGCTGCCAGGCCCCTAATCTGCCATGGGCCCCTATACCGCCTCCTCATGCTGCTGCCAAGTCCAGAGTCTCTCATGGGTCCCTGTACGGCCTCCCATTGCTGCTGTCTCCATCGCCACACTCTGCCATGTGCCACTTTCAGGTCTCCTCACACTGCTGGTGTGTTCCATTTTTTGTCATAGGGTGCTGGCAGATTACGGGCCTCCCATAGCTGCTGCCAGGCCCCTAATCTGCCATGGGCCCCTATACCGCCTCCTCATGCTGCTGCCAGGTCCAGAGTCTCTCATGGGTCCCTGTACGGCCTCCCATTGCTGCTGTCTCCATCGCCACACTCTGCCATGTGCCACTTTCAGGTCTCCTCACACTGCTGGTGGGTTCCATTTTTTGTCATAGGGTGCTGGCAGATTACGGGCCTCCCATAGCTGCTGCCAGGCCCGTAATCTGCCATGGGCCCCCGTACCGACTCCTCATGCTGCTGCCAGGCCCGTAATCTGTCATGGGCCCCCGTACCGACTCCTCATGCTGCTGCCAGGCCCGTAATCTGCCATGGGCCCCCGTACCGACTCCTCATGCTGCTGCCAGGCCCGTAATCTGTCATGGGCCCCTGTTGTCGCTTGTTGGCATATTCCGCTCGTTCAGATGCTCCTTCTCCTGCTACTCATCTTCACGGATTCCGTCAGCAGTCTTTCTTGGAATCCGTTTCCAAGAGACAACAGTTTGCGAGCACGCACCCGACGGTGCAGAAGCTGAACGTCCTCCTGTCCAAGTTGCTGCTGCCAGGCTCGTAATCTGTCATGCGCCCCTGTACCGCCTCCTCATGCTGCTGCCAGGTCCAGAGTGTGTCATGGGCCCCCGTACCGACTCCTCATGCTGCTGCCAGGCCCGTAATCTGTCATGGGCCCCTGTACCGCCTCCCCATGCTGCTGCCAGGTCCAGAGTGTGTCATGGGTCCCTGTACGGCCTCCCATTGCTGCTGCCAGGCCCGTAATCTGCCATGGGCCCCTGTACCGACTCCTCATGCTGCTGCCAGGCCCGTAATCTGTCATGGGCCCCTGTACCGCCTCCTCATGCTGCTGCCAGGTCCAGAGTGTGTCATGGGTCCCTGTACGGCCTCCCATTGCTGCTGTCTCTATCGCCACACTCTGCCATGTGCCACTTTCAGGTCTCCTCACACTGCTGGTGGTTTCCATTTTTGTCATAGGGTGCTGTATGGCCTCCCATTGCTGCTGCCTCCACCGCCACACTGTGGCTCCACACTCTGGTTTTGGCCCCGTGACTGCCCAAATGAGTGAAGTGTGCGGTGATTCTAAGATCGACGGCACTCATCTGCATGTCATACTGAGTGACAGTATTATTTCTCTTCCCCAGCAGACTCCAAGGGCATTTAAATTAAAGGTACAGTGTTCTGCACTAATATTAAGTCTCTCTGAAGCCTAGAAACACCCTTTTTTAAGTTAAATTCACAGCGAATTTATTCGACTCGAATCGAATATTGTCCACGAATTCGCCGAATCAGTCGAATCGAATTTTTCATTTCTTCGCTCATCTCTACCCATAATACTGGGAATAATGATACATAGTAACACGAATCCCCATAATACTGGGAATAATGATACATAGTAACAAGAATCCCCATAATACTGGGAATAATGATACATAGTAACACGAATCCCCATAATACTGGGAATAATGATACATAGTAACAAGAATCCCCATAATACTGGGAATAATGATACATAGTAACAAGAATCCCCGTAATACTGGGAATAATGATACATAGTAACAAGAATCCCCATAATACTGGGAATAATGATACATAGTAACAAGAATCCCCGTAATCCTGCGAATAATGATACATAGTAACAAGAATCCCCATAATACTGGGAATAATGATACATAGTAACAAGAATCCAAATAATACTGGGAATAATGATACATAGTAACAAGAATCCCCATAATACTGCGAATAATGATACATAGTAACAAGAATCCCCGTAATACTGCGAATAATGATACATAGTAACAAGAATCCCCGTAATACTGCGAATAATGATACATAGTAACACGAATCCCCGTAATACTGGGAATAATGATACATAGTAACAAGAATCCCCGTAATACTGGGAATAATGATACATAGTAACAAGAATCCCCGTAATACTGCGAATAATGATACATAGTAACAAGAATCCCCATAATACTGGGAATAATGATACATAGTAACAAGAATCCCCGTAATACTGCGAATAATGATACATAGTAACAAGAATCCCCATAATACTGCAAATAATGATACATAGTAACAAGAATCCCCATAATACTGCGAATAATGATACATAGTAACAAGAATCCCCATAATACTGGGAATAATGATACATAGTAACAAGAATCCCCATAATACTGCGAATAATGATACATAGTAACAAGAATCCCCATAATACTGCAAATAATGATACATAGTAACAAGAATCCCCATAATACTGCGAATAATGATACATAGTAACAAGAATCCCCATAATACTGCGAATAATGATACATAGTAACAAGAATCCCCATAATACTGCGAATAATGATACATAGTAACAAGAATCCCCATAATACTGGGAATAATGATACATAGTAACAAGAATCCCCATAATACTGCGAATAATGATACATAGTAACAAGAATCCCCATAATACTGGGAATAATGATACATAGTAACAAGAATCCCCATAATACTGGGAATAATGATACATAGTAACACGAATCCCCGTAATACTGGGAATAATGATACATAGTAACACGAATCCCCATAATACTGCGAATAATGATACATAGTAACAAGAATCCCCGTAATACTGCGAATAATGATACATAGTAACAAGAATCCCCATAATACTGGGAATAATGATACATAGTAACAAGAATCCCCGTAATACTGGGAATAATGATACATAGTAACAAGAATCCCCATAATACTGGGAATAATGATACATAGTAACAAGAATCCCCATAATACTGGGAATAATGATACATAGTAACAAGAATCCCCATAATACTGCGAATAATGATACATAGTAACAAGAATCCCCGTAATACTGCGAATAATGATACATAGTAACAATGATACACAGAATACTAATAAAGAAGAATGATGATCACAATGCAGACAGTCGGAATCCTCGGCAGCAGAATCTTCGCTCGATGCGCCGTCCGCACAGCGCCCCTCCATTCCTCTCCGTCTGATAATGAAATAAATGAATCATTCCAGCATTTTCCCCGACAAATCCCAGCAGATAATTCGATCCGGATTCCTGGAACGTCTTCGTTTTCTCCTCACTGATTTATTAGCGGAATTAAAGCCGCGAATCTCCGGAGTTTTTCCATCAAAAAAGGAAGTCTGATTTATTTTTTATTTTTGTTTGTTTTTTTTTTAACTTCCAGAAAATTCTTTATTAGGCGAATCGCACAGAAATGATACTTTTCTGGGACTTTTATATCCCTCAGGAACTCGGACCAGCCCCTGTGTGCTGAGGCATGAGAATCTCTGCAGAGAGACCGCTGCTTCCACACTGAGAGGAAGACTCCTTCTCTGCCGCATGCTGGCCGGGGACAGGCTGTAAATCTGGACATACATTGGTAGATTTTCCAACAAACATTCATCTGAAAAATGGGATCAGGACATTCAGTGAGAGGAGGAATGTTGTTCAATGAATGTTGTTCAATGAATGTTGTTCAATGAATGTTGTTCAATGAATGTTGTTCAATGAATGTTGTTCAATGCTCACCATTTTGTTTGCTTTTATCCTCTTCAGTGTTAGAGATGTGTGGAGGATTTCTCAGTCTTGCACTTCCCTGCTTTTGCACACAGTCCGTGTTGTCTCAATGTGACCAGAACCTCGTTGACATGTCTTCTGTGCAGTTCCAGAGTGGCAGAGAAGACGAGGATATCGTCCGAGTAGACGATTAGGAAATTGTCCAGAAATTCTCTGAAAATGCCATTTACAAAATGTTGAGAAGTGGGTGGGGCATTGCATAACCCGAGTGGCATGACGAGATATTCCAAGTGCCTGACGCGGGTCCTGAAATCCATCTTCCATTTGTCTCCCTCACAGATACGAAGAAGGTTGTAGGCACCTCGCAGGTCTACTTGGTGGAGACTTTGGCTGTACAGAATCTCTGGAAAAGCTCAGGGATGAGAAGGAGAGGGTAGCAGTTCCTGATGGTGGTTCTATAATCCACACCCGTCCTCAGAGCGTGGTCTTTCTTCTCAGCAAAGAAGATTCCGGCCCCAGCTGGTGAAGATGAGGGATCAATAAACCCTTTTTCCAGGTTCTTCTCAATGTATTACCTCAGTGTTTCTAGCTCAGTCTCAGAGAGAGGAAATATTCTTCCAAAGGGAATCTGCACCAGGCAACAGTTCGATGGGGCAATCCCGGGATCAATAATCGGATATTCCCTGGATCACCTTTCCCTATAAATGTTCTATCCAGTTATATTCTGTGTATCCAAGAAAGAATCCAGGACTTTCCTCCAGCAATCCACTGAGCTGGCCACAACCAACCCTGGAGGGAGTCTATTCCACATTCTCAGCTCTTACTGTGAAGAAACCTTTCCATTTCTTTTCCTCCAGACGTAAAGAGCGCCCCCTTGTCCTCTGTGATGACCTCAGCGGGAATAACTACACCGACATACAATGTGCAAAGTGTCGGCCTTCCACTTATCGAAGATGTCCAGAAAGTCATAGTAGGCCAATGGGACGATCTGGCTGGTACTAGGCACAGCTTGGACTGTAAGGCAGTTTGTAGGGTTCATGGTTTCAGGAGCAAAGCAATGCTGACGGCAGTATGCAGACATGAATGAAACTTCTATCTTGGGCCACAGGATCAGAGGGCTGTGCATCCATAACCATGGAATCCCAAGAACCACTGGGAACATAGGTGAGTACAGGGTATCAACAGATGAATTCTTGGTGACCCGAATCAGTTTTGGTCAGGATGGGTAAAGTCTCTTGTGGGACAGGCCCAGAACTGAGACTGGTGCCATCAGCTAGGTGAACTTTAAGTCTCTGCTTCTTGGTTTTAAGAGGAATTTGGAACTTTCTTGCTAAGGAATTGTCCAGAAAAATGCAAGCCCCAGAGTCAATGATTGCTAGAAGTCGGATGTTCTCTTCCGCCACCTATAATGAGATGGGAAGAACAATGTGAGATGGGGAGGATCCCCAGACTTGGAAGTAAGTGTGGCTAATGGGCCTGGACTTACTGGGTCTCACTGGGAAGTTACGAAGGAAATGTCCGGCTCCATCACAATAAAGGCACAGGTTAGCTTGCTGACAACACATCTTTTCATCGGGGTCAAAGCAGGACGTACCAGGCCGATCTGCATAGGTTCTCCATCCGGTGTGGAAGTTGTGGTCGTGGTAGGAAGAGGCGAAGGTGCCGTTGATTCTTTGGGCAGAATCCAGGTGGGGCGGTATGCATATGTCTTCCCGCGACCATCTCTCCTGCATTCATCTGTCAAGTTGAATGGCAAGCTGAAAAGGTCTTCCAAGATAGCAGGAGCCTCAACTCTAGCCAGTTCAGCTTTGAGGGCTTTGGACAACCCAAGGCAATGTTGGTACTTGAGAGCAGCCTCATTCCACCCATATCTGAGGATCATTTGCAAAAATCAACAGGATAGTCTTCCATGGGGTGATGACCTTGCTGTAGTGAATGGAGGGCAGCTTCAGCAGTAGCCATGCATTGCGGGTCATCATAAAGTTGTGCCATTGCTTAAAAAAAATGCAGAGACTGAGTTGAGGACAGGACTCTGTTGCTCTAGCAGGTGATGGGCCCAGGAATCATCGGAAAGGAGGGAGATGATGAACCCCACCTTTACAGTCTCTAAAAAGTACTTGGCTGGAGCGCAAGGTATAGCTGACAAGCATTCTTGAAGGCCCTGAACTTTCTTCGGTCACCGGAAAAGCATTCAGGAGTGGGTAACCTAGGTTCATGAGGTGGAACCACCACAGTAGGAGCAGCTGTAGAGCGTTCTTGTGCTGAGGTAGCTAAAGAAGAGACCGTGGGCAATGGGTTCTGGTCTGCGGGAGAGGCTGATATCGTGAGATTCTGTATGCGACCTTCCAGCTGAAAGCATCTTTCTTGTAAAGTTTTCACCACCTGAGTGAGGGCAGCGACTTGCTGGAACAGAACTTCTAGTGGGGAAGCACCTCTTTCGGCCTCAGACATACTGGCTGGAAGAAACTGTCAGAGATCAGAGTCTGGAGTGCTAAGAGGGCTCCCCTTGCGGCTAAGTGTGGAACACCCCTGAAGGTAGGAACAGGAGGTGCTCGGCCCAGAGACGCATGGGTTGCCATTGGGTTGAGATGATGATCACCTGGGAATGGCAAGATCAGCGGAAGTGACTGCAGGGCTGACGTTTTCCAGATGTGGCGGGCAGAACGTGGCAGCGGACAGATGTTCTCCAGACGTAGCAGGTAGAGCTAAGCAGATGGCAGGAAACAAGGTAGGAGCCAGGCTAGAGGTGATCAATCAGGAGCAGGAGCCAGAAGCAAGGTCAGAAGCAGGCCAAGGGACAAACACCGAAGATCATGCAGGAGCGAAGTCAGAGGGATAAGCCAAGGTCATACACAGGACAATCGAGCAGCAGCAAAGTCGGTAGAGCAAGGCGGGTCATACACAGGAAGCAGGCAGTAGAAGAACCCGCAAAACGATCAGGGGTCAGAGCCAGGAGAAGAGCCAAGTCCAGGGGCATTCTGCGTCAACAATGGGAATACAACACCAAACAATACAGGAACACACGGTAAGAGGGGGCTGACGTCATCCAGCAATTTGTGCACCAGAGTGCTGACTTTAAATAGGCCAGTGGGCGCCAGCCACTCCCACACTTCACGGGTGCCAGCCACTCCCACACTTCGCGGGCGCCAGCCACTCCCACACTTCACGGGCGCCAGCCACTCTCAAACTTCGCGGGCGCCAGCCACTCCCACACTTCACGGGCGCCAGCCACTCCCACACTTCACGGGTGCCAGCCACTCCCACACTTCGCGGGCGCCAGCCACTCCCACACTTCACGGGCGCCAGCCACTCTCAAACTTCGCGGGCGCCAGCTACTCCCACACTTCGTGGGCGCCAGCCACTCCCACACTTCGCGGGTTTCAGCCACTCCCACACTTCACGGGCGCCAGCCACTCCCACACTTCGCGGGCGCCAGCCACTCCCACACTTCACGGGCGCCAGCCACTCTCACACTTCACGGGCGCCAGCCACTCCCACACTTCACGGGCGCCAGCCACTCCCACACTTCACGGGAGCCAGCCACTCCCACACTTCACGGGCGCCAGCCACTCTCACACTTCACGGGCGACAGCCGCTCTCACACTTCGCGGGCGCCAGCCGCTCTCAGACTTCGCGGGCGCCAGCCACTCTCACACTTCGCGGGCGCCAGCCACCCTCACACTTCGCGGGCGCCAGCCACTCCCACACTTCGCGGGCGCCAGCCACCACCACACTTCACGGGCGCCAGCCACTCCCACACTTCGCGGGCGCCAGCCACTCTCACACTTTGCGGGCGCCAGCCACTCTCACACTTCACGGGCGCCAGCCACTCCCACACTTCGCGGGCGCCAGCCACTCTCACACTTCGCGGGCGCCAGCCACTCCCACACTTCGCGGGCGCCAGCCACTTCCACACTTCACGGGCGCCAGCCACTCTCACACTTCGCGGGCGCCAGCCACTCCCACACTTCGCGGGCGCCAGCCACTTCCACACTTCACGGGCGCCAGCCACTCCCACACTTCGCGGGCGCCAGCCACTCTCAGACTTCGCGGGCGCCAGCCACCACCACACTTCGCGGGCGCCAGCCACTCCCACACTTCGCGGGCGCCAGCCACCCTCACACTTCGCGGGCACCAGCCACTCTCAGACTTCGCGGGCGCCATGGAGCTTTTGTGTGCGTGATTGTGTGCGCATACGAACCGCCCCAGCACCTGGACCCTACGGTTGAGCACATTTCTGCGCAGATTAAATACCGAAGGGTTGGCAGATCTGTGGCTGACCCTCTGACAGGTGCTGCTTCTCCTATTGGTCCTTCCATTATATGGCGCGGCCGATGATCGGATCTGACGAATGCTTAATGCAGCTCTGAGACGAGACGAATATCTCCAGTCTAGTTGTGTGTTATATACTGGAACCCCCCCCCCCCCCCCATGCGAACAACATGATGACCTTTCTCTGAAAATGGCACATTCCGGGCAAAAGGGTGGTCTGGCGTGTCCATATAGGCGTGTCCATATAGGCGTGTCCATATAGGCGTGTCCAAATAGTCACATTCGTTTGTTATGTAACGTCATCAGATAATAGAGACTCGATCAGATATTTGTGGGGCCGAAAATAAGAAGGAAATATGTAATATGCAGATTCCCCATCAATCTGGATTCTGATCTACACCTGGATTCGGATCTACACCTGGATTCTGATCTACACCTGGATTCTGATCTACACCTGGATTCGGATCTACACCTGGATTCTGATCTATACCTGGATTCGGATCTACACCTGGATTCGGATCTACACCTGGATTCTGATCTACACCTGGATTCGGATCTACACCTGGATTCTGATCTATACCTGGATTCTGATCTACACCTGGATTCGGATCTACACCTGGATTCGGATCTACACCTGGATTCTGATCTATACCTGGATTCTGATCTACACCTGGATTCGGATCTACACCTGGATTCGGATCTATACCTGGATTCTGATCTATACCTGGATTCTGATCTACACCTGGATTCTGATCTACACCTGGATTCGGATCTATACCTGGATTCGGATCTACACCTGGATTCTGATCTATACATGGATTCTGATCTACACCTGGATTCGGATCTACACCTGGATTCGGATCTACACCTGGATTTAGATCAACACCTTGATTTAGACCTACACTTGGATTCTGATCTAAACCTGGATTCGGATCCACACCTGGATTCAGATCTATACATGGATTCTGATCTACACTTGGATTCTGATCTAAACCTGGATTCGGATCCACACCTGGATTCGGATCTATACTTGGATTCTGATCTACACCTTGATTCTGATCTACACCTGGATTCGGATCTACACCTGGATTCGGATCCACACCTGGATTCGGATCCACACCTGGATTCTGATCTATACATGGATTCTGATCTACACCTGGATTCTGATCTATACCTGGATTCTGATCTACACCTGGATTCTGATCTACACCTGGATTTAGATCAACACCTTGATTTAGACCTACACTTGGATTCTGATCTAAACCTGGATTCGGATCCACACCTGGATTCGGATCTATACTTGGATTCTGATCTACACCTTGATTCTGATCTACACCTGGATTCGGATCTACACCTGGATTCGGATCCACACCTGGATTCGGATCTATACTTGGATTCTGATCTACACCTTGATTCTGATCTACACCTGGATTCGGATCTACACCTGGATTCGGATCCACACCTGGATTCGGATCCACACCTGGATTCTGATCTATACATGGATTCTGATCTACACTTGAATTCTGATCTAAACCTGGATTCGGATCCACACCTGGATTCAGATCTATACCTGGATTCTGATCTACACCTGGATTTAGATCAACACCTTGATTTAGACCTACACTTGGATTCTGATCTAAACCTGGATTCGGATCCACACCTGGATTCGGATCTATACATGGATTCTGATCTACACCTGGATTCAGATCCACACCTGGATTTGTACCTGCATCTGAATTGGGATTTACACGTGAAATTGGACCTACACCTGGAATCCTACCTACACCTGGATTGGGATCTACACCAGGATTCTCGGAGGGTCATTTCCCTGATATTCCTCCCAGAGGAGAATTTATTAAATCCCTCCATTCCTCTCCATAGAACCAGCAGAGTCTTCCATGTGTTGGCCCATCTCTGTATATACAGCCCCCTCTAGTGGAAGTTTTTATTATTTTTATTACATTTATTTTTTTGTACCTTTTTACTGATACAAAAACATTTCCCCCCGAAGGCGACATTTGAAGGAATTTCAGTCCAATAGAATATATGAGCTAATTTATCCTCCATCCATGGCCATTAATCAATAAAATCTCCACAATGGAGCAAACTGCCCCCCCCCCCCCATCACGGATCCAACCTACACGCCACGCCCACAGTGACTAGCTGACCGAGTTGCGCACATGCGGCCGTGACGGGGTACGAGGGAGTAAAGGGGACTTAATCTGAATATATAAGTATATAAGACCATCCGTGATACTTCTACAGCCCACACTACCTCTGGCCACCACTAGAGGGAGACTCCACTCCAATTCAGATGGCTGACCACACACTGGCAGATACAAATCTTACATACAATCTGGTGCACACTAAGGGTTGAGGAGCAGCTTAGCAATCACACACCATGCTAGGGTCCCTCCAGCTATCCTCCAGCTTGAACCCCGGTGTTATCACCCTTCCACTGTCCACACACCCCCACACCAGACACACCACAAATGGTAGCTTGCCACCACCCAGCAGTTTATCCGCAGAATGGTCTGTTGGGACACCCCACACACACAGATCTCCGTCTGGCAGACCTGTAACCTATACAATCAGCATGCAATCTGCCCACACACAGTGCAATTGCATACAGATTGACAATGAGCTGACCGAGCGTATAAAGGCACTAAAATCCAATCCAATCCAATCTCTCCAATCTAATCTCTCCAGAGATATGAGCCCGAGCTTAAGTACTCAGAAGTCACTTATTAATTTTATGATTTAATATCCCGAAAGTGGGCGGAGCATAAAATATGTACAAAGTATAAAAAGTTACAGAAATACAAGAAGACACACAAATGACTTCACTATAAAATAAAAGGGAATAAAAAACAGAAATAAAACGTTTACCGAGATCTATCCTGCGACTGGAGCAAGTGTGAGAATCAGCAATCCGTCAAATAGAACCGGCGCCATACGAATCACAACGTCCATATCCCAGGTCCTCAATTTCTGGGAATATGGACGTAGGTGGGACATTAGTCCTCGGCCAATCAACTCTGGGGGGTGTTCCTGTAGCAGCCCACAGGACGTTCTGGGTACTGAAATGCCCAAAGTCGATTGGTCCAGGAAGGGTTTGAATCACCAAGTCAGGGATTGAATTTCCGACACCAGCGCATCAGTCCGATCCCGACAGTACCAATCACTGTTCAGCTGTCGCAATCGGGCGCCATATAACAGTTTCCTGCATTTCTCGGGGATTCTACAGAGGCTACAAATACAGTTTTACATGCAGATGGAGCCTGCAGAGTGTCCAATCAGAAGGAAGTATTTTCATCTCTCTGCAACTAATGTTTTAGCTTTTATAAGAGATGAAATATATTCCTTTGATCTGTGATATACATCAAAGCTCCCAGACACATCGGAACCACCTCTGGTCTCCCGCTGTGTCCTGAAGCAGAACTGTCTAGAGCCTTTTCCTTCCAGATTTCCCAGAAGGAGACAAATCATACTGGCATGCAGGTGCAGGGGTGGACTTACCATTTGGAAACTCAGACACTGCCCGAGGGCCCTGGGTCAGTAGGGGGCCCCATGAGATTCCCCTGTTCCTTTTTCATAGGCTTTTTTGAGTTTAGGCAAGGACACAAGGGCCCATTGATCCCCTATTGCCCGGGGGCCCCATGAGTTGTCAGTCCGCCCCTGTCCAGGTGTCACCTCCTTCCAGAGGAAGCTCTGTCCCTTTCAGATGCTAATTGGTGACCATCTGTCTCTGACTGAATTCTGAACACATCTTATATTATTATAACATGGAATGCTAAACCAACATTGTCATATTTCTACAGATCACATCTCAGCTACTCAAATCTTACATGTATGTTACATCTCCCCCCTTCTAGATGACGCATAGCTGAGCATAAACGGGTCGGCTAACGCGTCTACATGGAATGTTCCCTAGGTTGGGGGGGAGTTCTCCCAACTAAAACTTGACACCGCTGACAGCTCAGCCCGTCCCCCGGCCGATGGGAGAGGGCTCCTGTACTGCTCTCTGACTGATCCTAAAGGGTTTGGATCACAGCTGGCCAGCAGATCCCCCCCCCCCCGCAGATCCATTTCATCCACTGGCCACGACTAACTACTGGACGGGTCCAGGCAAACCTGTCATTGTGTGCTGTCACCATTTCCAGCCACTGGCCAGGGTCATCTGGTGGTTCTCTATCAGCTGCAACACCCAGATGCCTGAGCCTGGCATAAGGTCGTTCCTGGGCGATCTGGACCTGGTTCCATGGCTTGGATACCAGAACCTCCACCCTTGGACCTGTCTCCCTAACTTCTGCTCTTTCTGCCTCAGCCAGAGACTGGTCAGCACAACCCCTGAGTTCCTCCGGGCTGACATCCAACCTATCAGCCTGCAAGAATGCAGTGTTGTCAGCTCCAGCCTCTGAGAAAGCAGATTCCGAGGGGGTCAGTGTTCCCCCATCATCCTGTGGTCCTCCCTTTGCTGTGCACAGCAATTAATCCTCAATCATAATACTCATAGCTGTGGGGGCAAAGGATAGATCCAGAGAAGACTTTATTCCACCCGGGGTCATCCTCTGACCCGTGCCACGCCCTTCTACTCTGTCCTCCTCAGCAGAACATCTGTCAGCACCACACCTGAGCTCCTCCGGGCCAACCTCAAACCTATCAGCCTGGAAGTCCTCAGTGATGTCAGCTGCAGCTGCTGGGGTGGAAGACACTGATTGGGCTGAATTGGCCCCAACATCCTGCAGACTGCCCTCTGCAACACACAGAAATGAGTCTGCACTGGCAGCACCCGCGACTGGTGACAGAGGGGAAGGTTACAGGAGGAAGGATTCCACTAGGGATTGTCCTCCGACCCACGTCACACACCAGGGGTTGTCCTCTGACCCACGTCACACACCAGGGGTTGTCCTCTGACCCACGTCACACACCAGGGGTTGTCCTCCGACCCACGTCACACACCAGGGGCTGTCCCCCCGATCCACGTCACACACCAGGGGTTGTCCTCCGACCCACGTCACACACCAGGGGTTGTCCTCCGACCCACGTCACACACCAGGGGTTGTCCTCCGACCCACGTCACACACCAGGGGTTGTCCTCTGACCCACGTCACACATCAGGGGTTGTCCTTCGACCAACGTCACACACCAGGGGTTGTCCTCTGACCCACGTCACACACCAGGGGTTGTCCTCTGACCCACGTCACACACCAGGGGTTGTCCTCCGACCCACGTCACACACCAGGGGTTGTCCTCCGACCCACGTCACACACCAGGGGTTGTCCTCTGACTCACGTCACACACTTCTACCCCGTCCTCAGCAGAGCGTCTGTCGGCACAGCCGAGTTCCTCTGGGCATCAAATGTAACAGCCTCTGGAAACTCGGTGCTGTCAGCCACAGCTACTGAGGGGGTAGAGTCATAAAGAGTCAGCCTAAACCCTCACCCTGTGGTCCCTCCTTTGTGCTCCACAGATCAGGATCCAAAATGGCATGACTGATATCTGTGGTGTCAGGGGAGCGGACAACAGAAAACTTCATCCCACAAGGGGATAGAGGCACACAACACGGGTCTATACCAGGACTTACAGAAACACAATGTGCCTTTTCCCCGGGAACTTCAGAAGAACATTCTGTTGCTTTACATATGGGTACAAAACCAAATTCCTTTTGCCCATGCAACCCCATCCTGCCATCCACCGCTGGCGGTTCTTCAGCCAGACCCCTGAGATCCTCTGGGCTGCCATTAATTTTCACAGCCGCAGGGGACCTAGAGCTATCTGCCACAGGTGCCCGGTGGACAACAATCTGAGGAGACCTGAGGCCCTCTGGGCCAGGTTCACAAGGGTCCAACTCAGCTAGATTGGGCCCTTCCACAGACAGTTCCTCTGTAGCAGTGAGCAATGACTGGTCTGGGGCCACCTGGTGGGCACCCCGAGTCACCACTGCAGCAGAGGGAAGGTCTGCCTTGCACGTCATTACATTTGGCATCACAGAACACATTGTCAGTTGCAGAGTCCTCTGTGACTTTAAACTCTTCTCTAGGCCTTGACTCCAGACATCCACCAGAGCCAGGCCCTGGTACACAGTCCTTCACCCCCTGACCCTCCCCAGAATCCCCAGTGTGTGCTGAATCACTCAATAGTATGTTACGTGAATCCGAGGCCTCAGGTGGAAATGCAGAGTTCAGGGGTGTTGACTTTGACTTGTTCTGGGTTACCAACCGCCCCAGGTCAGTACCCAATAGTATGTTCGTGGTATCTGCTCCACCCACTTCTCTCACTTTGCTTCTGGATCCTTGGGGCCAAGCAACACAAGCTGTAGGTAGTACAGGGGTGACTCCTCCAACCCCTATGATAACTGTGGTTTTCTTTGGGACCACATCCTCACGACTCCTCCATCCGGGAAGAGCTAGGACATCCTCGGGTCCCTTCTCTCGGAGTCCAGCTGAAACATTGTTGCCTGCAGTGACTGGCTGCAGGCTCTCCACATGGCCTCCTTCCTTAGTGGGATCTGCTCTGCCCACTTCTTTCACTTGACTTCCAGATTCCTGGTTCAAAGAAACACAAGCCATAGGCACAGCAGGGATGGCTCCTCCAACCCCTGTGACAGCCATGGCTTCCACTGGGATCACATCCTCACAGCTCCTCAATTCTGGAAGAGCTAGGACATTCTCTGACCCCGTACCTTGGAGTCCAACTGTAACGCTGTTACTTGCAGTAAATGGTGGCTGGTTATCTGCTTGGCCTCCTACATTTTCTCCAACAAGAAACACAGTAGGGGGCAGGGGCGGACTGACTATTTGGAAACTGCCCGAGGGCTTGGGGTCATGGCCCCATGAGATGCCTCTGGTACCTTTTTCATAGGCTTTTTTGAGTTTGGGCAAGGACACAGGGGCCCCATGAGTTGTCAGTCCCCCCCTGCTTCATACATTTTTTGGGTGTTCTTTGGATGTTCTTCAGGCATTCTTCAGGTGTTCTTCGGGCATTCTTCAGGTGTTCTTCGGATGTTCTTCAGGCATTCTGGTGTTCTTCAGGCAATATTCAGGCATTTTTCAGGTGTTCTTCAGGCATTTTTTTGAACATTCTTCGGATGTTTTTCAGGCATTCTTCAGGTGTTCTTCAGATGTTCTTCGGATGTTCTCCAGGCATTCTTCGGGTGTCCTTCAGACGTTCTTCAGGCATTCCTCAGGTGGTCTTCAGACTTTCTTCAGGCAATCTTCAGGTGTTCTTCATATGTTCTTCAGGCATTTTTTGGGCATTTTCTTCAGATGTTCTTCAGGCATTCTTCAGGTGGTCTTCAGATTTTCTTTATGCATTATTCAGGTGGTCTTCGGATGTTCTTCAGGCATTTTTTGGGCATTCTTCGGATGTTCTTCAGGAATTTTTGGGGGGTTCTTCGGATGTTCTTCAGGCATTCTTCAGGTGTTCTTCGAATGTTCTTCAGGCATTCTTTAGGCATCTTTGGGTGTTCTTCAGGCATTCTTCAGGTGGTCTTCAGATTTTCTTTAGGCATTCTTCAGGGATTTTTCGGATGTTCTTCGGATGTTGTTCAGGCATTCTTCAGGTGTTCTTTGGATGTTCTTCAGGCATTCTTTGGGTGTTCTTCAGGTGGTCTTCAGATTTTCTTCAGGCATTTTTTTGAGGTGTTCTTCGGATGTTTTTCAGGCATTTTTCAGGTGTTCTTCAGATGTTCTTCAGGAATTTTTCGGGTGTTCTTTGGATGTTCTTCACGCATTTTTCAGGTGTTCTTTGAATGTTCTTCAGGCATTCTTCAGACATTCTTCAGGCATCTTTGGGTGTTCTTCAGACATTCTTCAGGTGGTCTTCAGATTTTCTTTATGCATTCTTCAGATGTTCTTCAGGCGTTCTTCGGGTGTTCTTGAATTATTTGATTTTTTTAGAATTCGGAGAAGAGGACTAATAGAAAACCTGAGAACATTCTTGCCCCAACAGAGACTCTGTGGTAACTGAGAACTATAGTAGGGAGATCTCAGCAGAGGACCCCTACAGAGAAATATAAAGACAATGGGTGTCTCTGCCCCCCCCCCACCATGATTCCCTCTATAACTGAAAAAGATTTTGGGTAGATTTATGGTGAAACTCAGAGGTAATTGAGAATAGACATGGGATCTATGGAGAAGATCTCACCTGAGGTCCCCCACAGAGGTATAATACAGTGGGTGGCTCTGCTCTGCAGACTGCGTTCATCAGACGTGTGCACGCCGGACATTTTTGATTTGGATGTGTTCATTCACTGAAGAATTTTGTTTCATCATAGTCATTATGTTGAACTGATTTGCTTTTGGGATTCGTTTTGTTATATTTGTTGGTCCAGGTGGATTTTGTAACAGAACCGGACCCCAACTGCACTCGGGTATTTCCATTAGACTCCCGCTTCCCTGTCCGAACACAGATCCACTGACACCACCGCTGACCATACAGGACGAGACACACCAGACTTGGAAACCAGGAGCTAGACGGCTTTATTGTAACACAGATACAAGATATATACAGAGGGCGGGGCAATACATTTAGTAACAAGAGACACACAGCAGACACCCCCCACCAAGCCAATACACAAACACATACATACCATGATAGTTTGTTCCCAAGCCAGACACACAATAGAACAATGGGATGCAGCCACATGACACCAAACAATCCACAACCCCCCCCCCCCAATATTAGGACAGATCCCCCTGTACCCCTAACAGGCACAGGGTGGCTTACACATAAGAGGGATATGGGGAGCTGAGACAGGGGTCTCCCCACCTCTCCAAAGTGAGCTGTGTTCCATGGGCCCCCCACCCAAAGTGAGCTGTGTTCCATGGGCCCCCCCGCCCAACGTGAGCTGTGTTGCATGGGCCCCCCACCCAAAGTGAGCTGTGTTCCATGGGCCCCCCACCCAAAGTGAGCTGTGTTCCATGGGCCCCCCACCCAAAGTGAGCTGTGTTCCATGGGCCCCCCCGCCCAACGTGAGCTGTGTTGCATGGGCCCCCCACCCAAAGTGAGCTGTGTTCCATGGGCCCCCCACCCAAAGTGAGCTGTGTTCCATGGGCCCCCCACCCAAAGTGAGCTGTGTTCCATGGGCCCCCCACCCAAAGTGAGCTGTGTTCCATGGGCCCCCCACCCAAATGAGCTGTGTTCCATGGGCCCCCCACCCAACGTGAGCTGTGTTGCATGGGCCCCCCACCCAACGTGAGCTGTGTTGCATGGGCCCCCCACCCAAATGAGCTGTGTTCCATGGGCCCCCCACCCAACGTGAGCTGTGTTGCATGGGCCCCCCACCCAACGTGAGCTGTGTTGCATGGGCCCCCCACCCAAATGAGCTGTGTTCCATGGGCCCCCCACCCACAGTCACTCCCCTCACAGATTTAAAAAGTTTTCAGGTTTTTCAGGAGATCGCTATATATCAGTTTTCAAATTCGATATTTCGGGTGGATTCGATGCTAGAAATTTGGATCTATACAATATATGATTCCAAACTACCAAAGTAAAAAATGGCCTTGATCTCCCCGTGGGACCGAACGTCTATCACATCACGTGACCTCATCCGAATGAAGCAAATGCTTTTTGTTAATGTCGTGATAACTTTTTTCCGGATTCTTTGCCATTTGTTATGATGTCCATTCAGAGATTCACATACATCCCAATCTCCGAAAATCGATTTGTTACGGAATGAAACGTTCTGAAAGTTGAACTGAATGGACATGTGTCTTCAGCCAGACTAACTCTGTATGTCTACCAATCAGGGGCGAGCTGACAACTCATGGGGCCCCCGGGCAATAGGGGATCATGGGGCCCCTGTGTCCTTGCCCAAACTCAAAAAAGCCTATGAAAAAGGTACCAGGGGCATCTCATGGGGCCCCCTACTGACCCCGGGCCCTCGGGCAGTGCCTGAGTTTACAAATGGTCAGTCCGCCCCTGCTACCAATCATAACTGGACCTGACTTGGGGGGAACTTGCCCTTTAGGACAGAAGATGTTTGTAGAACTCGGAATGGCAGCAGCAGCCCTGAGATCGTGTTTTGGTCTGGGGGGATGATGAGGGACCACCTTAGTCCACCCCACCCCCTCTCCAGCACTCCCCCGGCCCCTCCAGCCAGTGGGGACGAAGTAACTGGAACTGTCTGAGCTGCAGTTGTAGACGAAGTTCAGGATCTCGGTTCAGCCTCACCTCAGAGGAGAAAGTTCCAATTGCTGCGAGGAAATGGAGCGAAGACAGAGTCTCCTTTGTTTGCTGGCCGGCCTGGCTCTGTGTGCGGCGGCTGTGGAAGGTAGGAGAGTCCCCGGACGTTCCATCCAAAATGTTCCCAAAATTATTCTGAATGTAACTCAAAAATGTTCGACTTTTCTTTGTTTTTTATCATTTTCTGTGCATTTCACAAGAACCTCTCTAGATAGTTTGAATGATGCTTATGATCTGATATTTGGTCCTTCGATATGGAGGAGGACATTCGTTTTATCTGATATTTGGTCCTTCGATATGAAGGAGGACATTTGTTTTATCTGATATTTGGTCCTTCGATATGGAGGAGGACATTCGTTTTATCTGATATTTGGTCCTTCGATATGAAGGAGGACATTCGTTTTATCTGATGTTTAGTCCTTTGATATGGAGGAGGACATTCATTCTATCTGATGTTTGGTCCTTCGATATGGAGGAGGACATTCGTTTTATCTGATGTTTAGTCCTTTGATATGGAGGAGGACATTCATTCTATCTGATGTTTGGTCCTTCGATATGGAGGAGAACATTCGTTTTATCTGATATTTGGTCCTTCGATATGGAGGAGGACATTCGTTTTATCTGATATTTGGTCCTTCGATATGGAGGAGGACATTCGTTGTATCTGATATTTGGTCCTTCGATATGGAGGAGGACGTTCGTTTTATCTGATATTTGGTCCTTCGATATGGAGGAGGACATTCGTTTTATCTGATATTTGGTCCTTCAATATGGAGGAGGACGTTCGTTGTATCTGATATTTGGTCCTTCAATATGGAGGAGGACATTCATTCTATCTGATGTTTGGTCCTTCGATATGGAGGAGGACATTCATTTTATCTGATATTTGGTCCTTCGATATGAAGGAGGACATTCGTTTTATCTGATATTTGGTCCTTCGATATGGAGGAGGACATTCGTTTTATCTGATGTTTGGTCCTTGGATATGGAGGAGGACATTCGTTTTATCTGATATTTGGTCCTTCGATATGGAGGAGGACATTCGTTTTATCTGATGTTTGGTCCTTCGATATGGAGGAGGACATTCGTTTTATCTGATATTTGGGCAGATATTATCTGTGACCAATATCTGACACCCCCCATACATCCTCTAATATCGGTATCTGTCCACTGTGCCCCCCAATCACCTCCGGGGATGAAAGAGTAAATGAAGCTGATTGGCTCCTATTCCCTTTGCCGTGTGATCAGGTGAACCCGCCTCCAGGACCTGGTAGTACAGTGAAGATCCCCCCCCTTTGTCCAGGAAGGATGAATGGATGGATAACGACTGCAATATTAACAAAATCGTCCAATTAGCACCTCCCTCTGTCACGTATTTGATGGGAGACTGAATTGACGAGGTCGGCCTCACTTGTGTCACTAGTCCTGACCCCGCTGGAGTAGGAACAGAGGGAGTCTAGGACCCAGGGGGACAAGAGTGCCAGTGGTTGTTGTTTGCAGCTCTTGCAGATGATGACCTTGGAAGGCTGAAGATCCTCTGATCTTGGCACAGGAGTAGCAGGCAGAGCAGGTTTGGTAGATTGCCAGGCGTGCAGCAGAGCAAGGCAGGCAGTGAGGACAAGAGACAGGAGCAATGTCATGGAATAGCCGGGGCCATCTACAGTCGGGCAGAACGGTACAGAATCAGGAGGAAAAGCCGAAGTCAGGAACCAGAATCAGGAGGAAAAGCCGAAGTCAGGAACCAGAATCAGGAGGAAAAGCCGAAGTCAGGAACCAGAATCAGGAGAGCAATCAGAGTCAGGTGAGGAACAAGCCGGGTCAGCAACGGAGGAATCGTACGGAACAGCAGGACACGGGGGGGGGGGGAGCTGAGGACCAGTCAGCACTGAACATGAGCAGAGACACTCCTTAAATAGGCCGTCTGGTGCCAATCTTCACCGTGCGTGTGCGCGATCACGCATTCCTGCGCGCATGCGCACAACCAGCAATTCTTCTGCGGGAATTCCTATGCGCATTTCCAATCGCGATTCTTCTTGCCGGAAATCCCTTACACCCTCTATGGATCTGATGTGAACTCCACCCTGAATTCTCCAATCAGCACCTCCCTCTATGGATCTGATATGAACTCCACCCTGAACTGTCCAATCAGCACCTCTCTCTATGGATCTGATGTGAACTCCACCCTGAATTCTCCAATCAGCACCTCCCTCTATGGATCTGATATTTAATGTCCTCCACCCTGAACTGTCCAATCAGCACCTCTCTCTATGGATCTGATATGAACTCCACCCTGAATCCACCAATCAGCACCTCCCTCTTATGGACCTCTACATCCAACAGTCGGGAATTGTCTGGGACTCGTTCAATAATCAGGAATCCCATTGGGACGTCAATAGTAAACCCCTCCCAGTGTCCCCCCCCCCCGGAGTAGAGATGACACGTGAATGGGGCATTATGTGACCATAGAGAACAGCCGGTCCAGGAATGTCAGGAATGTCTGGATAAATAAAGTTCTGAATCATTCCCATTCATCGGACGGGTGCATTCGGCGTATATTCCCTGTCCTGGTGAGGGAGAAAACAGGAAAAGTATTCAATCCTACCATGAGGAAATCTACAATGGCCTATAAAATACCCAATGATGGGGACACCTCTGGGGACAGGGATACCTCAGAAGATGGGGACACCTCTGGGGACAAGGATACCTCGGAAGATGGGGACACCTCTGAGGACAAGGACACCTCGGAAGATGGGGACACCTCTGGGGACAAGGATACCTCGGAAGATGGGGACACCTCTGGGGACAAGGATACCTCGGAAGATGGGGACACCTCAGAAGATGGAGACAGCTCTGAGGACAAGGACACCTCAGAAGATGGGAACACCTCTGAGGACAAGGATACCTCGGAAAATGGGGACACCTGTGGGGACAAGGATACCTTGGAAGATGGGGACACCTCAGAAAATGGGGATACCTTGGAAAATGGGGTCACCTCTGAGGACAAGGAAAATTCAGAAGATGGGGACACCTCTGGGGACAAGAACACCTTGGAAGATGGGGACACCTCTGAGGAAAAGGACACCTCGGAAGATGGGGACATCTCTGGGGACAAGGATACCTCGGAAGATGGGGACACCTCTGGGGACAGGGATGACTCTGGGGACAAGGACAACTCTGGGGAAAAGGATACCTCGGAAGATGGGGACACCTCTGAGGACAAGGACACCTCGGAAGATGGGGACACCTCTGGGGACAAGGATACCTCGGAAGATGGGGACACCTCTGGGGACAAGGATACCTCGGAAGATGGAGACACCTCAGAAGATGGGGACAGCTCTGAGGACAAGGACACCTCTGAGGACAAGGACACCTCAGAAGATGGGAACACCTCTGAGGACAAGGATACCTCGGAAAATGGGGACACCTCTAGGGACAAGGATACCTTGGAAGATGGGGACACCTCAGAAAATGGGGATACCTTGGAAAATGGGGACACCTCTGAGGACAAGGAAAATTCAGAAGATGGGGACACCTCTGGGGACAAGAACACCTTGGAAGATGGGGACACCTCTGAGGAAAAGGACACCTCGGAAGATGGGGACACCTCTGGGGACAAGGATACCTCGGAAGATGGGGACACCTCAGAAAATGGGGATACCTTGGAAAATGGGGACACCCCTGAAGATGGGAACACCTCTGAAAATGAGGAAGTCTGTGAAGATGGGGACACATCTGAAGATGGAGACACCACGGAAGATGGGGACAATTCAGAATATGGGGATACCTTGTAAAATTGGGGAAAACCTCTGAAGACAGGATACCTCTAAAGACAGAGACACCTGTGAGGATTGGGACACCTCTGAGGACAGGGACACCTCTGAAGATGGGGACACCTCTAAGGACAGGAACACCTTGGAAGTTGGGTACACCTCTGTGGACAGGGACACCTGGGAAGACAGGGACACCTCTGAGGACAGGGACACCTCTGAGGATGGGGACACCTTAGAAGATGGGGACACCTCAGAAGACGGGGACACCTCAGAAGACGGGGACACCTTGGCAGATGGGTACACCTCTGTGGACAGGGACACCTTGGAAGATGGGTACACCTCTGTGGACAGGGACACCTTGGACGATGGGTACACCTCTGTGGACAGGGACATCCGGGAAGACGGGGACACCTCTGAGGACAGGGACACCTCAGAAGATGGGGACACCTTGAAAGATGGGGACACCTCAGAAGATGGGGACACCTCTGAGGACAGGGACACCTTAGAAGATGGGGACACCTTGAAAGATGGGGACACCTCAGAAGACAGGGACACCTTGAAAGATGGGGACACCTCAGAAGAAAGGGACACCTTGAAAGATGGGGACACCTCAGAAGACAGGAGGCCTCTAAAGGCAGGGACACCTCTGAAGATGGGGACACCTTAGAAGACAGGGACACCTCAGAAGATGGGGACACCTTGACATATGGGGACACCTCTGAAGACGGGGACACCTCTGAGGACAGGAGGCCTCTAAAGGCACGGACACCTCTGAGAATGGGGACACCTCTGAGGACAGGAGGCCTCTAAAGGCAGGGACACCTCTGAAGATGGGGACACCTCTAAAGATGGAGACCCCCGACCTCAATCCAGGGTGGGCCAGGATGGGATGTGACTACAGATGATGGGACCCCCTTAGAAGAACCATCATAGTCCCTCCAGAAACTCCCCATCCTCCATGAATGGAGATCATGTTCTTCTTGGATATGGATTTGTTCAGTTTAAATTGAACCTGGGGCACCAATCACAGATATGTGCATGTAGGGCGGGGCCAGTGTGCAGGCTGAGCCAGTGATTGTCTACATCTGTATGTGCTGCCAATCAGTGACAGGTCCAGTCCAGTGACACAGATCACATGACCCCAGCTATAGTTGTGATCAGGGTGTGGCAGTTGAGGGGGAGGGGTGACTGAGATAGGAGGGGTTTGGATATGGAGGAAGGAAGCTTCTGTGTTGTAGATATGTACATGGGGGGGACATGTATCTACAGTCATGGCCGAAATTGTTGGCACCCTTGATATTTTTCCTGAAAATCAAGTATTTCACACAAAAAAGGTATTGCATTAACACATGTTTTGCTATACACATGTTTATTCCCTTTGTATGTATTGGAACAAATATAAAACAGAGGCAGAAAAGCAAATATGACATAATGTCACACAAAACCCCAAAAATGGGCTGGACAAAAGTATTGGCACCCTTAACTTAATATTTGGTTGCACACCCTTTGGAAAACATAACTGAAATCAGTCGCTTCCTATAACCATCAATAAGCTTCTGACACCTCTCACCCGGAATTTTGGACCACTCTTCCTTTGCAAACAGCTCCAGGTCTCTCTTATTGGAAGGACACCTTTTCCCAACAGCAATTTTAAGATCTCTCCACAGGTGTTCAATGGGATTTAGATCTGGGCTCATTGCTGGCCACTTCAGAACTCTCCAGCGCTTCTTTGCCATCCATTTCTGAGTGCTTTTTGACGTATGTTTGGGGTCATTGTCCTGCTGGAAGACCCAGGATCTTGGACGCAAACCCAGCTTTCTGACACTGGGCCCTACAGTGCGACCCAAAATCCTTTGGTAATCCTCAGATTTCATGATGCCTTGCACACAGTCAAGGCACCCAGTGCCAGAGGCAGCAAAACAACCCCAAAACATCATTGAACCTCCACCATATTTTACCGTAGGTACTGTGTTTTGTTCTTTGTAGGCCTCATTCCGTTTTCGGTAAACAGTAGAATGATGTGCTTTACCGAAAAGCTCTATCTTGGTCTCATCTGTCCACAAGACGTTTTCCCAGAAGGCTTTTGGCTTACTCAAGTACATTTTGGCAAACTGTAGTCTTGCTTTTTTATGTCTCTGTGTCAGCAGTGGGGTCCTCCTGGGTCTCCTGCCATAGCGTTTCATTTCATTTAAATGTCGACGGATAGTTCGCGCTGACACTGATGCTCCCTGAGCCTGCAGGACAGCTTGAATGTCTTTGGAACATGTTTGGGGCTGCTTATCCACCATCCGGACTATTCTGCGTTGCAATCTTTCATCAATTTTCCTCATCCGTCCACGACCAGGGAGATTAGCTACAGTGCCATGGGTTGCAAACTTCTTGATAATGTTGCGCACTGTGGACAAAGGCAAATCTAGTTCTCTGGAGATGGACTTGTAACCTTGAGATTGTTGATATTTTGCCACAATTTTGGTTCTCAGGTCCTCAGACAGTTCTCGTCTCCTCTTTCTGTTGTCCATGCTTAGTGTGGCACAGACAGACACACAATGCAAAGGTTAAGTGAACGTCTCTCCTTTTTATCTGCTTTCAGGTGTGATTTCTATATTGCCCACACCTGTTACTTGCCCCAGGTGAGTTTACAGGAGCATCACATGCTTGTAACATTCTTATTTATCCGCAGTTGTGAAAGGGTGCCAATACTTTTGTCCAGCCCATTTTTGGAGGTTTGTGTGACATTATGTCGAATTTGCTTTCTTTCCTCCCTTTTTTTGTTTTGTCCCAATACACACAAAGGGAATAAACATGTGTATAGCAAAACATGTGTTAATGCAATACGTTTCGTGAGAAATACATGATTTCCTGGAGAAATATCAAGGGTGCCAACAATTTCGGCCATGACTGTATGTCTATATGTACATGGGGAGGACATGTATCTATGTCTGTATGTACATGGGGGGGACATGTATCTATGTCTGTATGAACATGGGGGGGACATGTATCTATGTCTGTATGTACATGGGGGGGACATGTATCTATGTCTATATGTACATAGGGGGGTCCGTGTATCTATGTCTATATGTACATGGGGAGGACATGTATCTATGTCTATATGTACATGGGGGGGACGTGTATCTATGTCTATATGTACATGGGGGGGTCCGTGTATCTATATCTATATGTACATGGGGAGGACATTTACAGTTGTGACCAAAATTATTCAACCCCCACTGAAATTGAGTGTTTTGGCCAGTTTGACATTGCTTTTGATCATTCAGTCATCTTGCTTACATTTACATTAAAGAGGCACTTGTAGGTCAGACAAATATAACATAACAGTTATAATGAAATAACCACAAATGTCTTTTCTGTGCTCACAGCATTATCAGTTTTATTCAACCCCCAAGTGACATTCAATCTTAGTACTTAGTACAGCATCCTTTTACAGTTATAACAGCTTTTAAACGTGAAGCATAGCTTGACACAAGTGTCTTGCAGCGATCTACGGGTATCTTCGCCCATTCTTCATGGGCAAAGGCCTCCAGTTCAGTCACATTCTTAGGCTTGCGCACTGCAACTGCTTTCTTTAAGTCCCACCAGAGGTTCTCAATCGGATTTAAGTCTGGTGACTGCGATGGCCACTCCAAAATGTTCCAGCCTTTCCTCTGCAACCATGCTCTAGTGGACTTGGAGGTATGCTTGGGATCATTGTCCTGTTGAAAGGTCCAACGTCTCCCAAGCCTCAGGTGTGTGACGGACTGCATCACGTTTCCATCCAATATCTCCTGGTACTGAAGAGAATTCATGGTACCTTGCACACGCTGAAGCTTCCCTGTACCTGCAGAAGCAAAACAGCCCCAAAGCATGATTGACCCTCCACCATGCTTCACAGTAGGCAAGGTGTTCTTTTCATCATAGGCCTTGTTCTTCCTCCTCCAAACATAGCGTTGATCCATGGGCCCAAACAGTTCTAATTTTGTTTCATCAGTCCACAGAACACTATCCCACAACTTTTGTGGTTTGTCCACATGGCTTTTGGCATACTGCAGTCGACTCTTCTTATTCTTTGGAGACAGCAAGGGGGTACGCCTGGGAGTTCTGGCACGGAGGCCTTCATTACGCAGTGTGCGTCTTATTGTCTGGGCTGAAACTTCTGTACCCACATCTGACAAATCTTTTCTCAGTTCCTCAGCAGTCACACGGGGACTTCTCTCCACTCTACGCTTCAGGTAGCGCACAGCAGTCGAAGTCAGCATCTTCTTTCTGCCACGACCAGGTAGCGTTTCAACAGTGCCCTTTGCCTTGAATTTGCGAATGATGCTTCCTAAGGTGTCTCTTGGTATGTTTAACATCTTTGCAATCTTCTTATAGCCATTGCCCTTCCTGTGAAGAGAAATCACCTCTTCTCTTGTCTTCCTGGACCATTCTCTTGCCTTCACCATGTTTGTAACCACACCAGTAAATGTCTAGAAGGAGCTGAGTATCACAGTCATTTTAAAGCTGCCTAATTGGTGCTTATTATGCTTGATTGCTGCTCGGTGACATCCACAGGTGTTTTCAATACCTGATGGAAAGCACCTGTATGAACCTCTGTTCTTCAGAGTGGTAGTCTTTAAGGGGTTGAATAATTGTGGCAATGAAGAAACCACATAAGAACCATTTACTACTGTATTACATAAACAATTGATGTCATTTTAGTTGCATTTGGGTAGTTACAACGTCCTTGTAGGATTTGATTCTGAATACAATTCCAAATGTACACTATAGTCCCTAAACCCCTTTACAGCATTGGGGGTTGAATAATTTTGGTCACAACTGTATCTATGTCTGTATGTACATGGGGAGGACATGTATCTATGTCTGTATGTACATGGGGGGTCCGTGTATCTATGTCTATATGTACATGGGGGGGTCCGTGTATCTATGTCTATATGTACATGGGGAGGACATGTATCTATGTCTGTATGTACATGGGGAGGACATGTATCTATGTCTGTATGTACATGGGGGGACATGTATCTATGTCTGTATGTACATGGGGGGGTCCGTGTATCTATGTCTATATGTACATGGGGAGGACATGTATCTATGTCTGTATGTACATGGGGGGACATGTATCTATGTCTGTATGTACATGGGGGGACATGTATCTATGTCTATATGTACATGGGGAGGACATGTATCTATGTCTGTATGTACATGGGGGGACATGTATCTATGTCTGTATGTACATGGGGGGACATGGATCTATGTCTGTATGTACATGGAGGGGACATGTATCTATGTCTGTATGTACATGGGGGGACATGTATCTATGTCTGTATGTACATGGGGGGTCCGTGTATCTATGTCTGTATGTACATGGGGGGGTCCGTGTATCTATGTCTATATGTACATGGGGAGGACATGTATCTATGTCTGTATGTACATGGGGGGACATGTATCTATGTCTGTATGTACATGGGGGGACATGTATCTATCTCTGTATGTACATGGGGGGGTCTGTGTATCTATGTCTATATGTACATGGGGGGGACATGTATCTATGTCTATATGTACATGGGGGGGACATGTATCTATGTCTATATGTACATGGGGGGACATGTATCTATGTCTGTATGTACATGGGGGGACATGTATCTATGTCTGTATGTACATGGGGGGGTCCGTGTATCTATGTCTGTATGTACATGGGGGGGTCCGTGTATCTATGTCTGTATGTACATGGGGGGGTCCGTGTATCTATGTCTGTATGTACATGGGGGGACATGTATCTATGTCTATATGTACATGGGGGGACATGTATCTATGTCTGTATGTACATGGGGGGACATGTATCTATGTCTGTATGTACATGGGGGGGACATGTATCTATGTCTATATGTACATGGGGGGGACATGTATCTATGTCTATATGTACATGGGGGGGTCCGTGTATCTATATCTATATGTACATGGGGGGGACATGTATCTATGTCTATATGTACATGGGGGGGTCCGTGTATCTATGTCTATATGTACATGGGGGGGTCCGTGTATCTATGTCTATATGTACATGGGGGGGGGACATGTATCTATGTCTATATGTACATGGGGGGGGACATGAATCTATGTCTATATGTACATGGGGGGGTCCGTGTATCTATGTCTATATGTACATGGGGGGGTCCGTGTATCTATGTCTATATGTACATGGGGGGGTCCGTGTATCTATGTCTATATGTACATGGGGGGGGGACGTGTATCTATGTCTATATGTACATGGGGGGGACATGAATCTATGTCTATATGTACATGGGGGGGGTCCGTGTATCTATGTCTATATGTACATGGGGGGGGGGTATGGATCTATTGTAGCAGAGGGTTGGCACCTCTCCCAGGCTCCTCTGATTCTGTCCAGTTCAGGTGTTGCTCCTCCCCCTTGTGACAGTTTAGGAAATCAGAGTGGGTGCTCCTGAGCCCGGGGGAACAGACAAGTCGTGTCTGGGAGAGATGAGAGGGAATGCTGGGAATATTTTCACGGATCGTTCCGGAATGCTGGGAATATTTTCACGGATCGTTCCGGAATGCTGGGAATATTTTCACGGATCGTTCCGGAATGCTGGGATTATTTTCACGGATCGTTCCGGAATGTTGGGAATATTTTCACGGATCGTTCTGGAATGTTGGGAATATTTTCACGGATCGTTCTGGAATGTTGGGAATATTTTCACGGATCGTTCTGGAATGTTGGGAATATTTTCACGGATCGTTCTGGAATGTTGGGAATATTTTCACGGATCGTTCTGAAATGTTGGGAATATTTTCACGGATCGTTCTGGAATGTTGGGAATATTTTCGCGGATCGTTCTGGAATGTTGGGAATATTTTCGCGGATCGTTCTGGAATGTTGGGAATATTTTCACGGATCGTTCCGGAATGTTGGGAATATTTTCACGGATCGTTCCGGAATGCTGGGAATATTTTCACGGATCGTTCCGGAATGCTGGGAATATTTTCACGGATCGTTCCGGAATGCTGGGATTATTTTCACGGATCGTTCCGGAATGTTGGGAATATTTTCACGGATCGTTCCGGAATGCTGGGATTATTTTCACGGATCGTTCCGGAATGTTGGGAATATTTTCACGGATCGTTCTGGAATGTTGGGAATATTTTCACGGATCGTTCCGGAATGTTGGGAATATTTTCACGGATCGTTCCGGAATGCTGGGAATATTTTCACGGATCGTTCCGGAATGTTGGGAATATTTTCACGGATCGTTCCGGAATGCTGGGAATATTTTCGGTTGTTGATCTGTGAATCTCTTTTCTTCCTTCAGTGACGATATTTCCAGAGACGGAATCATCCAACGTGACAGAAAAATCTTCCCCAGATCATACAGAAGAGCCGACGCAGGTGAGAATCAGCTTTCTGATGTGTCATAGAGCGTCATGGTAACATGTATGGGATGTGGTAGTCATGGTTACATGTATGGGATGTTGTAGTCATGGTTACATGTATGGGATGTGGTGGTCATGGTGC
>NW_028321413.1:0-56423 GCF_062004578.1 Staurois parvus
GGATATTTGTACTATTGTGTTAGGAGGGGGAATATGAAGATATGTTCTAAGAGGGGGGATTGAAGGGGAGGATTTGTGCTAGATGGCGTGATTTGTGGGGGGGGGGGGAATTTGGCCTAGGAGGCAAGATTGGAGGGAAATTTGTGCTAGGAGGGGGGGATGGGCTGATTTGTGCTAATAGGGGGATATGTTCTTGGAGGGGTGATTTGGGTGGGGGGGTAGATTTGTGCTAGGACGAGTGATTTTGGTTGGGGAGATTTGTATTAGGAAGGGAGATGGGGGGGGAATATTTGTTTTAGAAAGGGTGGATTTGGGATGGGGGGGGGTGAATTTGTGCTAGGAGGCAGGATTGGAGGGAAATTTGTGCTAGGAGGGTGGATGGGGGGGGGATATGTGCTAGAAGGGTGGATGGGGGGGATTTGTGCTAGGAGGGGGGATGGGGGGATTTGTGGTCGGATGGGACATTGGAAATGGAGCTGGGGGGGGGGGGGGGCAAAGGCTTGGAGATAATTTTTGCTTGCAGAAATAATGAATCCTTGGGATGCATTTTTTGGTGGGGGCGGGGGTTGGAGCATTTTGATGAGACATTGTGGTGGTGGATGGGGGGGGGGGCGCGGGGGTTGAGCATTTAGATGAGACATTGTGGTGGTGGATGGGGGGGGGGGCGCGGGGGTTGGAGCATTTAGATGAGACATTGTGGTGGTGGATGGGGGGGGGGCGCGGGGGTTGAGCATTTAGATGACACGTTGTGGTGGTGGAAGGGGGGGGGGCGGGGGTTGGAGCATTTAGACGGCACATTGTGGTGGTGGATGGCAGGGGGGGGGGGGGGGTTGGAGCATTTTGATGAGACATTGTGGTGGTGGATGGGGGGGGGGGGCGGGGGTTGGAGCATTTTGATGAGACATTGTGGTGGTGGATGGGGGGGGGGGCGGGGGTTGAGCATTTAGATGACACATTGTGGTGGTGGATGGGGGGGGGGCGGGGGTTGAGCATTTAGATGACACATTGTGGTGGTGGATGGGGGGGGGGCGGGGGTTGGAGCATTTAGATGACACATTGTGGTGGTGGATGGGGGGGGAGGGCGGGGGTTGGAGCATTTTGATGACACATTGTGGTGGATGCGGGGGGGGGGGGGGGGCGGGGGTTGGAGCATTTTGATGACACGTGGTGGTGGATGCGGGGGGGGGGGGGGGCGGGGGTTGGAGCATTTAGATGGCACATTGTGGTGGTGGATGCGGGGGGGGGGGGCGGGGGTTGGAGCATTTAGATGACACATTGTGGTGGTGGATGGGGGGGGGGGGGCGGGGGTTGGAGCATTTAGATGACACATTGTGGTGGTGGATGGGGGGGGGGGGCGCGGGGGTTGGAGCATTTTGATGACACGTGGTGGTGGATGCGGGGGGGGGGGGGGTTGGAGCATTTTGATGACACGTGGTGGTGGAATGCGGGGGGGGGGGGGCGGGGGTTGGAGCATTTAGATGACACATTGTGGTGGTGGATGGGGGGGGGGGGCGCGGGGGTTGGAGCATTTTGATGACACGTGGTGGTGGATGCGGGGGGGGGGGGCAGGGGTTGGAGCATTTAGATGACACATTGTGGTGGGGGGGGGGGCGCAGTGCATCTTCATCCTAGGCACTAGAAGATCTGGGCGTGGCCATCAGCATTGTTTCTGCTCTATCTTGTCAATCAGCACCTGGCCACCTCTAGCTCCGCCCACTGCTTTCTGCATTGGCTACACTGTCTCTGTGGAGGAGCCCCTCCCACGGTGAGCTGCAGTGCCAGGGAGGGGGAGCGCGTGAGAGACCAGTGAAGGCGGATTGGGCGCAGGGAGGAGGGCGGGAGTCCGTACATCACGCACCATCCGGATTCGTCCTCCCGCAGATGTCTTCCGTCGTATTTCAGTCCCTCTTCGGCTGTCTTTAGGATCGCCTGTTTTCTGATCATCTCCCGCTTGTCCTGAGAGGACCTTGGTGTGCCGCACTCGGGGGCCACGCTCACTCCTGATTTATTGAGCCGTGCCGCACTCGGGGGCCCCGCTCACTCCTGATTTATTGAGCCGTGCCGCCGGTCCGACGCAACGCTGAGCCTTTAACTTACCGCTCCAGTCCATAAAATATACCTGGAATCTCTCAGCGGCGGGACGGGGAGCCGTAATTGGTTTTCGGAAATACGGCCACAGTTATCAGACGGAGGAAAGCCGGCCGGCGCGATGTGGACGGCGCCCAATCATAGCCGCCTGTCAGCGGGAATGTCGCGGAGGAACTCGGGTGGACTGGAACAATGCTTGACAAGATTTAAAGGGGAACTCCTACCCAATGGCTCAATTGACTGGCCAACAGATGTGGAAAAGCAATTCTCCCTCTTTGGGAACTCTTCAGGTTGCCTTCAGCCGTCCGTCCATCACTGTGGGGAGGGCCAAAAGGAAATATTCGTGAATGAGGAAAATACCAGACAATGACCTCTAGATGGCGCTGACGAGTATAGGAAATAAGAATGCTCCTGAGTGCCATCTAGTGGGCATAATGTCTTATTTTCCAGATTCACACATTCAAATGGCGGAGAAAATAGCCGAAGAACTTCCATATTGCCCCGTTGTCACTGAGCGACCGACACTTTGTATTAGAAATATACCCCTTAGTGTCGTGTTCACCAGCATCAAACATCCAGTGTGCATGCACCTCATACCGCAATCAGCTCCAGTGCATGCACCTCATACCGCAATCAGCCCCAATGCATGCACCTCATACCGCAATCAGCCCCAATGCATGCACCTCATACCGCAATCAGCCCCAATGCATGCACCTCATACCGCAATCAGCCCCAATGCATGCACCTCATACCGCAATCAGCCCCAATGCATGCACTTCCCACCTCAGATCCCCCCAATGCATGCACTTCACACCTCAGATCAGTCCAATGCATGCACTTCACACCTCAGATCCCCCCAATGCATGCACCTCATACCGCAATCAGCCCCAATGCATGCGCCTCATACCGCAATCAGCCCCAATGCATGCGCCTCATACCTCAATCAGCCCCAATGCATGCACCTCATACCTCAATCAGCCCCAATGCATGCACCTCATACCGCAATCAGCCCCAATGCATGCGCCTCATACCTCAATCAGCCCCAATGCATGCACCTCATACCGCAATCAGCCCCAATGCATGCGCCTCATACCGCAATCAGCCCCAATGCATGCGCCTCATACCGCAATCAGCCCCAATGCATGCGCCTCATACCGCAATCAGCTCCAATGCATGCACCTCATACCGCAATCAGCCCCAATGCATGCACCTCATACCGCAATCAGCCCCAATGCATGCGCCTCATACCTCAGTCAGCCCCAATGCATGCGCCTCATACCGCAATCAGCCCCAATGCATGCGCCTCATACCTCAATCAGCCCCAATGCATGCACCTCATACCTCAATCAGCCCCAATGCATGCACCTCATACCGCAATCAGCCCCAATGCATGCGCCTCATACCTCAATCAGCCCCAATGCATGCACCTCATACCGCAATCAGCCCCAATGCATGCACCTCATACCGCAATCAGCCCCAATGCATGCGCCTCATACCGCAATCAGCCCCAATGCATGCGCCTCATACCGCAATCAGCCCCAATGCATGCGCCTCATACCGCAATCAGCCCCAATGCATGCGCCTCATACCGCAATCAGCTCCAGTGCATGCACCTCATACCGCAATCAGCCCCAATGCATGCACCTCATACCGCAATCAGCCCCAATGCATGCACCTCATACCGCAATCAGCCCCAATGCATGCGCCTCATACCGCAATCAGCCCCAATGCATGCGCCTCATACCGCAATCAGCCCCAATGCATGCGCCTCATACCGCAATCAGCCCCAATGCATGCGCCTCATACCGCAATCAGCCCCAATGCATGCGCCTCATACCGCAATCAGCTCCAATGCATGCGCCTCATACCGCAATCAGCTCCAATGCATGCGCCTCATACCGCAATCAGCTCCAATGCATGCAGATCAGACTTGTGTCAGCCCCAGTGCAACAGACGACAAATCTGCCAGATCCCGACAATCGTTCCCTCTCTATCCCTGCGCTCTGCAGCTGAACGATGGAACTGCGAGAACTTTTTCATTTCTGGGAGCGGCGTATGGCGGGAATACTGCGGGAGCACAAAATGGAATATTTAAGTCCCTTTTCTATGTGGGGATTGAGGGGAGCTGTTTTGGGGGGGGGGGACCCTGTCAGGGGCCCCGTAATTTTTCATAGCGGCCCTCAGTCTTTTGGTGTTCCCAGATTATCAGGTTCACGCAGAATAACAGAGACTTCTATTTCTGTCTCTAATGTACCTTTTAGGCAAAAGAAAAAAAAAAGAACAATTCCTCCCGGTAATGACATCCGGCCCGATCCGTCCGTGGATATTGAACCGATGATGGAGTGGAGGGGGGGGGGGGGGAGGGGGTTCAAAAGTTTTGTATCTATTTATTTTAGACCTAATGTAAGCTGGTCGGATCGCATTGTAGTCTGCGTCAGGAGCCAGGTACAGAGGACGCTCCCGCCTGCCTTCTAATGGGCTGCCAGACAGGGAGGTAAATGGACTTATTGAACAGCAGCCAGAGGACATTCCGAGCGCCAGATAGAGAGACGCATTTAGGGGCCGTCATCGGACTCCTCTGCTTAGTTCTATTAACCCCGTGCTGGCCGGAGCCCACCGGACCACGGTACACACGGGAGCCCACCGGACCACGGACCACGGTACACACGGGAGCCCACCGGACCACGGTACACACGGGAGCCCACCGGACCACGGTACACACGGGAGCCCACCGGACCATGGACCACGGTACACACGGGAGCCCACCGGACCACGGACCACGGTACACACGGGAGCCCACCGGACCACGGACCACGGTACACACGGGAGCCCACCAGACCACGGACCACGGTACACACGGGAGCCCACCGGACCACGGACCACGGTACACACGGGAGCCACCCGACCACGGACCACGGTACACACGGGAGCCCACCGGACCACGGACCACGGTACACACGGGAGCCACCGGACCACGGACCACGGTACACACGGGAGCCCACCGGACCACGGACCACGGTACACACGGGGAGCCACGTGGAAGCCAGAGGCAGGAAGGAAGTGCTTTTATATATAGAAAAAATATATATTAGTAATAATAATATGGATAAATAATAACTCGCCCTCCGGAGGATTACCCCCCCCCCCTCCTGACCGGGCCATTTTTTTGCGTTTCGGCGCCGCGTTACTTTACGCGGTCATGCAACGCCGCACCAAAATGAAATTTACGTCTTTTCCCCCCCATTAATAGAGCTTTCTTTCAGCTGTATTTGATCACATCTGCAGTTTTGTATTTTTTGCGCTATAAACAAAAAAAGAAAATTTTGAGAAAAAAAACAATATTTTGGACTTTTTGCTAGTAACCTCTACCAGGTACTTCGTCCCCTCCGTGCCCAGGCCCAGGCTTTCAGCGCTGTCACACTTTGAATGACAATTGTGCGACACTGCACACATATGACATTTTTATACAATTTTTTGCACACGAATAGAGCTTTCCTTTGGTGGTATTTACTCGCTGCTGGGGGAGGGGGTTTATTTTTTGCGCTATAAACAAAAACAATTTGAAAAAAAAAATTTTTTTTCTTTGTTTCTATTATAAAATTTTGCAAACAGGTAATTTTTTTCTTTCACTGATGTGCGTTGATGAGGCAGCACTGATGGACACTGATTGTTGGGCTCATCTGAAGGCCACACCAAGTTTGGAGGTCTTTAGCTATTGACTCTGCAGACAGTTGGCGACTTCTGCGCACTGTGCGCTTCAGCATGCGCTGACCCCGCCCTGTCATGTGACGTGGCCTACCACTTGGTGGCTGAGTGGCTGTTGTTCCCAGTGGCTTCCACTTTGTTATAATCCCACTAACAGTTGAGCGTGGAATATTTAGTAGCCAGGAAATGTCACGGATGGACTTATTGCCCAGGTGGCCACCTATCACGGGACCACGCTTGGAGTCACTGAGCTCCTGAGAGCGACCCATTCTTTCACCAATGTTTGTAGAAGCCGTCTGCATGCCTAGGGGCTTGATTGTATACACCTGTGTCCATGGAGGGGATTGGAACACCTGAAGCACATGATATGGAGGGGATTGGAACACCTGAATCACATGACCGGGAGGGGATTGGAACACCTGAATCACATGATATGGAGGGGATTGGAACACCGGAATCACATGATATGGAGGGGATTGGAACACCTGAATCACATGATATGGAGGGGATTGGAACACCTGAATCACATGATATGGAGGTTGGGGTCAATACTTCTGGCAATATGGCAATATAGTATGTATATACATATGTATGTATATAAATATATATATATGTATATATTCCTCCCACTGACACCAATGATGGAGCGCTATTCCTCCCACTGACACCAACGATGGAGCACTATTCCTCCCACTGACACCAACGATGGAGCGCTATTCCTCCCACTGACACCAACGATGGAGCGCTATTCCTCCCACTGACACCAACGATGGAGCACTATTCCTCCCACTGACACCAACGATGGGGCACTATTCCTCCCACTGACACCAATGATGGGGCACTATTCCTCCCACTGACACCAACGATGGAGCACTATTCCTCCCACTGACACCAATGAAGGGGAACTATTCCTCCCCCTGACACCAATGATGGGGCACTATTCCTCCCACTGACACCAATGAAGGGGAACTATTCCTCCCACTGACACCAATGAAGGGGAACTATTCCTCCCACTGACACCAATGATGGGGCGCTATTCCTCCCACTGACACCAACGATGGGGCACTATTCCTCCCACTGACACCAATGATGGGGCACTATTCCTCCCCCTGACACCAATGATGGGGCACTATTCCTCTCACTGACACCAATGATGGGGCACTATTCCTCCCACTGACACCAATGAAGGGGAACTATTCCTCCCCCTGACACCAATGATGGGACACTATTCCTCCCCCTGACACCAATGATAGGGCACTATTCCACCCACTGACACCAATGATGGGACACTATTCCTCCCCCTGACACCAATGATGGGACACTATTCCTCCCACTGACACCAATGATGGGGCACTATTCCTTCCACTGACACCAATGATGGGACACTCTTCCCCCCACTGACACCAATGATGGGGCACTATTCCTCCCACTGATACCAATGATGGGGCACTATTCCTCCCACTGACACCAATGATGGGGCACTATTCCTCCCACTGACACCAATGATGGGGCACTATTCCTCCCACTGACACCAATGATGGGGCACTATTCCTCCCACTGACACCAATGATGGGGCACTATTCCTCCCACTGACACCAATGATGGGGCACTATTCCTCCCACTGACACCAATGATGGGGCACTATTCCTCCCACTGACACCAACGATGGGGCACTATTCCTCCCACTGACACCAACGATGGGACACTATTCCTCCCACTGACTCCAACGATGGGACACTATTCCCCCCCACTGAAGATGTGGCATTGTTTACTCCCTCTGACACCAGGACATTTTCTACTCCCACTGACCACAGTCCGGCCCTCTACAGTCTGATGGGCAGTAAACTGGCCCCTTGTTTAGGAAGTCTGAGGCCCCCCCCTGCTTTAGCCGAATTATGAAACAAACTATCGGCTGATACTGAATCCAGAAAATCTGTCATTGCGGCTCCCGTCCTCGGAGTTCTTCTTTTATCTCGGCTCAGATGGTCAATAATTAGGCGCTGCCTATCTTGCCGGAAGGACTCTTCATTTATATGGAAATAGACGGAAAAGCTGTTGCGGGAGCGGCGTGGAGGATGACGGGCTCCGCCGTAGACATGGCTCCGACGCCTCGCTGCTTGTACAGCAGACAACTGACATTCCAATTAGTTATAATTGAGAGGGGAACGGCGCTTTAGTGAATTTTAATGGCTCCGAGTGTCTTGTTAATGACTCTAAAGGCAGGGGCTCAAAAACTTGCCGCCAGGAAATGTTGTGTCAGCTCGCTGTAACAAGTGAGGACGCGAGGGCAGGACGGCGGCGACCGGAGAAGAACGCAGCTATCACCTTGCCGCGGCCGTCGGACGAGCGTCCTGAAAGGAGACGGCGTGCAAATTGAAACACGAAGGGAGAGAGACACTTATGTGAAATGCACCAGAGAAAATGGCGAGAAGCCGAGGGTGGAAGCTGCCCATCTCAGCCTATGTGAGCGACACCTCTGCCACAGGGGCGGACTGACCATTTGGAAACTCGGGCACTGCCGAGGGCCCGGGGTCAGTAGGGGGCCCCATGAGATGCCCCTGGTACCTTTCTCATAGGCTTTTTTGAGTTTGGGCAAGGACACAGGGGCCCCATGATCCCCTATTGCCCGGGGGCCCCATGAGTTGTCAGTCCGCCCCTGCTCTGCCATGAAACGGGCGTGCTTAAAGCAGAACTCCAGGCATAAAACATTTCCATTTAAATATATTTCTTTATAGCTGCAAAGGTTATAAATCGGCCTGGTGTGCAGCAAATGCCTTTGCAAACCCAGATATCACCTTGTAAAAGTAGCAGTGACATCATCACAGAGCTGTGGGAGGGATCTAGCAGGCACCACCGACTACAGAAAACTAATGGAGGGGGCGGAGATAAGACCAGTCACCCTGGACAAGGAGCAAGAGCAGAGCTGTGGGAGGGGCTAAACAGGCTCCACCAACTACAGATAACTACAGGAGGGGGCGGAGATAAGACCAGTCACCCTGGACAAGGAGCAAGAGCAGAGCTGTGGGAGGGGCTAACAGGCTCCACCAACTACAGATAACTACAGGAGGGGGAGGAGATGAGACCAGTCACCCTGGACAAGGAGCGAGAGCAGAGCTGTGGGAGGGGCTAAACAGGCTCCACCAACTACAGATAACTACAGGAGGGGGCGGAGATAAGACCAGTCACCCTTGACAAGGAGCGAGAGCAGAACTGTGGGAGGGGCCCACCAGGCACCACCCACTACAAAAAAACTGCAGGAGGGGGTGGAGATAAGACCAGTCACCCTTGACAAGGAGCGAGAGCAGAGCTCTGGGAGGGGCCCAACAGGCACCACCCACTACAAAAAAACTACAGGAGGGGGCGGAGATAAGACCAGTCACCCTGGACAAGGAGCAAGAGCAGAGCTGTGGGAGGGGTCCAACAGGCTCCACCTACTACAGGCTGCCTGCAGAAAATTACAGAAGGGGGCGGAGACGAGACCAGTCCCCTTGCACAAGGAGAGAGAGCAGCAGTGAGCGGTCTTTATTCCAGGAAGTCTCACACTGGATGACGGCTCAGATCTGGGAGAAATACACAAAGATTGCAGATACATGACCGATGGAATTAGATGACGCTTAGAGATGGTGGGCAGGCGGCAGACAAGAGACTAGTCAGGTCCCTATAGAGGTGGTGGGCAGGCGGCAGACAAGAGACTAGTCAGATCCCTATAGAGGTGGTGGGCAGGCGGCAGACATGAGACTAGTCAGGTCCCTATAGAGGTGGTGGGCAGGCGGCAGACAAGAGACTAGTCAGGTCCCTATAGAGATGGTGGGCAGGCGGCAGACAAGAGACTAGTCAGGTCCAGATAGAGATGGTGGGCAGGCGGCAGACAAGAGACTAGTCCGGTCTAGATAGAGGTGGTGGGCAGGCCGCAAACAAGAGACTAGTCAGGTCCCTATAGAGATGGTGGGCAGGCGGCAGACAAGAGACTAGTCAGGTCCCTATAGAGGTGGTGGGCAGGCGGCAGACAAGAGACTAGTCAGGTCCCTATAGAGGTGGTGGGCAGGCGGCAGACAAGAGACTAGTCAGGTCCCTATAGAGGTGGTGGGCAGGCGGCAGACAAGAGACTAGTCAGGTCCATATAGAGGTGGTGGGCAGGCGGCAGACAAGAGGCTAGTCAGGTCCAGATAGAGGTGGTGGGCAGGCGGCAGACAAGAGGCTAGTCAGGTCCAAATAGAGGTGGTGGGCAGGTGGCAGACAAGAGACTAGTCAGGTCCCTATAGAGGTGGTGGGTAGATGGCAGACAAGAGACTAGTCAGGTCCCTATAGAGATGGTGGGCAGGCGGCAGACAAGAGACTAGTCAGGTCCAGATAGAGGTGGTGGGCAGGCGGCAGACAAGAGACTAGTCAGGTCCCTATAGAGATGGTGGGCAGGCGGCAGGCGAGAGACTAGTCAGATCCAGATAGAGGTGGTGGGCAGGCGGCAGACAAGAGACTAGTCAGGTCCCTATAGAGATGGTGGGCAGGCGGCAGGCGAGAGACTAGTCAGATCCAGATAGAGGTGGTGGGCAGGCGGCAGACAAGAGGCTAGTCAGGTCCAGATAGAGGTGGTGGGCAGGCGGCAGACAAGAGACTAGTCAGGTCCATATAGAGGTGGTGGGCAGGCGGCAGACAAGAGACTAGTCAGGTCCCTATAGAGGTGGTGGGCAGGCGGCAGACAAGAGGCTAGTCAGGTCCAGATAGAGGTGGTGGGCAGGCGGCAGACAAGAGACTAGTCAGGTCCCTATAGAGATGGTGGGCAGGCGGCAGACAAGAGACTAGTCAGGTCCCTATAGAGATGGTGGGCAGGCGGCAGGCGAGAGACTAGTCAGATCCAGATAGAGGTGGTGGGCAGGCGGCAGACAAGAGACTAGTCAGGTCCCTATAGAGATGGTGGGCAGGCGGCAGGCGAGAGACTAGTCAGATCCCTATAGAGGTGGTGGGCAGGCGGCAGACAAGAGACTAGTCAGGTCCAGATAGAGGTGGTGGGCAGGCGGCAGACAAGAGACTAGTCAGGTCCAGATAGAGGTGGTGGGCAGGCGGCAGACAAGAGACTAGTCAGGTCCCTATAGAGATGGTGGGCAGGCGGCAGACAAGAGACTAGTCAGGTCCCTATAGAGATGGTGGGCAGGCGGCAGGCGAGAGACTAGTCAGATCCAGATAGAGGTGGTGGGCAGGCGGCAGACAAGAGACTAGTCAGGTCCCTATAGAGATGGTGGGCAGGCGGCAGGCGAGAGACTAGTCAGATCCCTATAGAGGTGGTGGGCAGGCGGCAGACAAGAGACTAGTCAGGTCCAGATAGAGGTGGTGGGCAGGCGGCAGACAAGAGACTAGTCAGGTCCAGATAGAGGTGGTGGGCAGGCGGCAGACAAGAGACTAGTCAGATCCCTATAGAGATGGTGGACAGGCGGCAGACAAGAGACTAGTCAGGTTCATATAGAGATGGAGGGCAGGCGGCAGACAAGAGACTAGTCAGGGCCCTATAGAGATGGTGGGCAGGCGGCAGACAAGAGACTAGTCAGGTCCAGATAGAGGTGGTGGGCAGGCTTCATAGTAGTCATAGCTAGGCAGTGGTCATAGGCAGGCAACCAGCAAAAAAATAGTCAGGTTCAGGCAGAGGTTGTAGGCAGATGGCAGGCAAGAGGTTGTCAGGTCCAGGTAGAGGTTTTGGGCAGGCGGTGGGCAAGACAGTAGTCAGGCTAGTCCTGATCTTCAACACGCAAGGCGATATAGAGTATAGCTCTTTTGCACACAGGACAGCTGGAAATAGGACACAGGACTGACCACTGGAGCCAAAATACTCTTTTGGTCAGAAAAACCATAGAGAGTCATTTTAGGGGAAATCTGGGATTCTGCAAATCATGGGAAGTGTTCTTATGATGGTACTGAAGTGTTCTTATGATGGTGACAACACAGGAGCTGTTCCTATGCCAGTACTGAAAGAACGTGAAGACGGGGCACCTGGGTGTAGCACAGAAGGCGGTATAGTGGAATACATTGTACTGGTCAGAGCTGTTGATTATATCAACAATCAGGTCAGTTCATATTGCTTCCGGCTGGTCTTTAGAAGATGGTCAAACCAATAAAAACTGCCTAATTCATGTGGTCATAGGGGCTATATTACCTCCATGTATTGGTGGTCCTTATTGAAGTCTTGAAGAATGTTCTCAACTCACTTCAAGTACCTGCCCCCCCCCTTTGTTGGGAGATCAGTAATATGGTCTCATTGTTATTACTGTTGAGTGGGTGCAATCTATGTATTCCACCTTACCTTCTGCACCCCACTACCCCAGGCACCCCAATTGTATTTCCATCAATAGCGGGATCTGACATACCACTTGGTGTAGAACTCATGAGACCTCATGAGCCGCCACCGTTGACATTGTGTTGCATTCATTGCAAGCTATCCAGGATCACACTGGACACCTTGTCCTTGTAGTATATTAGCTCTCTGATCCCTTTTTTTTGCCAGGCCTTTTTCAGTAAGTCCATAATATCCTCACTAAATTGTTACTAATTGTAATGAACAGCCTTGAGACTACACCATTTTCTGGTCATACCCGGCTTGGCAGCACCAGGGGTTTGATGTGCACCCCTGCCTTATTCGGGAAAGCTTAAGCAGACTGCTGGACATTCAGCAATGGTTTGGTCTGTCTGACTGCTCATGCCCTGGATTATTATTTTTGTGTATTGTTTGGTCTGTGCTTGTCTGTGCATATCCTTCTTGTTGGCCTGTTGTCTCTGCTATTGTCAGCCACTGCTTTGTCTTCCTGCCTGGACTCTGTTTAGGGTTTGATTGTTTGTGTCGTACCTGACCATCAGCCTGATGGCTCCGCTGTTTGCTCTGATCATTGGTCTCAGGACATAAACCACTCTACAATTTGTCCTGCCCATCAGCTGTCAACCTGGTGCCATAGTGGAACACCAAACTGAGGACCTTCAGCCTCAATAACTGAGGTCCTCAGTCCCTCATAAGTGAGTTCCCAGTCTCAATAACTGAAGTCTTCCAGCCCCCATAACTGAGGTCTTCCAGCCCCCATAACTGAGGTCCTTCAGCCCCCATAACTGAGGTCTTCCAGCCCCCATAACTGAGGTCTTCCAGCCCCCATAACTGAGGTCCTTCAGCCCCCATAACTGAGGTCCTCCAGCCCCCATAACTGAGGTCCTTCAGCCACCATAACTGGGTTCTTCCAGCCCCCATAACTGAGGTCCTTCAGCCCCCATAACTCAGGTCCTCCATCTCCCATAACTGAAGTCCTCCATCCCCTATAACAGAAGTCCTCCAGCCTTCATAACTGAGACCCTTCAGCCCCATAACCTGGTGCAAAAGTGGTACACCAAACTCTGTGACTGACAATTAAAAAGCAGAACAAATTGTGCTAACCAGACAGAAAAAAAAAAAAATTATATATATATACACACACACACGGTGCCTTGAAAAAGTATTCATACCCCTTGAAATTTTCCACATTTTGTCATGTTACAACCAAAAAATGCGTATTTTATTGGAACTTGATGTGATAGACCAACACAAAGTGGCACATAATTGTAGAGTGGAAGGAAAATGAGAAATGGTTTTCAAAATTTTTTTACAAATAAATCTGTGAAAAGTGTGGCGGCATTTGTATTCAGCCCCCTTTATTCTGATACCCCTAACTAAAATCTAGTGGAACCAGTTGCCTTCAGAAGTCAGCTGATTAGTAAATAGAGTCCCCCCTGTGTGTCATGTGATCTCAGTATAAATCCAGCTGTTCTCTGAAGCCCTTAGAGGTTTGATAGAGATCATTAGTAAACAAGCAGCATCATGAAGGCCAAGGAACACACCAGACAGGTCAGGGATAAAGTTGTGGATAAGTTTAAAGCAGGGCTAGGTTATAAAACAATCTCCCAAGCTGTGACCATCTCACGGAGCACTGTGTTCAATCCATCATCTGAAAATGGAAACAGTACGGCACAACCGAAAACCTACCAAGACATGGCCGTCCACCTAAACTGACCGGCCGTGCAAGGAGAGCATTCATCAGAGAAGCAGCCAAGAGGCTCATGGGAACTCTGGAGGAGCTGCAGAGATCACAGCTCAGGTGGGAGAATCTGTCCTCAGGACAACTATTAGTCGTCACTCCACAAATCTGCCTTTATGGAAGAGTGACAAGAAGAAGCCATTGTTGGAGGAAAGCCATAAGAAGTCCCGTTTGCAGTTTGTGAGAAACCATGTGGGGGGCACAGCAAACATGTGGAAGAAGGGGCTCTGATCAGAGGAGACCAACATGGGACTTTACGGCCTAAAAGCAAAACGCTATGTGTGGGGGAAAACTAACACTGCCCATCCCCCTGAACACACCATCCCCACCGTGAAACATGGTGGTGGCAGCATCATGTGGTGGGGATGTTTTTCTTCAGCAGGGACAGGGAAGCTGGTCGGAGTTGATGGGAAGATGGATGGAGCCAAATACAGGGCAATCTTAGAAGAAAACCTGTTAGAGTCTGCAGAAGACTTGAGACCGGGGCGGAGGTTCCCCTTCCAGCAGGACAACGACCCGAAACATCCAGCCAGACCTACAATGGAATGGTTCTGATCAAAGCATCTTCATGTGTTAGAATGGCCCAGTCACAGTCCAGACCCAAATCCAATGGACCCAAATCCAATGGAGAATCTGTGGCCAGACTTCCATCCAATCTGACAGAGCTTGAGGGATTCTGCAAAGAAGAACGGGCAGAAATGTCCCTCTCTAGATGTGCAAAGAGACATCCCCAAAAAGACTTGCAGCTGGAATGGCAGCCAAAGGGGGTCCTACAAAGTATTGACTCTGGGGGGCCGAATACAAATGCCACCACACTTTTCACAGATTTATTGGTCGCAAATGTTGGAAACCATTTCTTATTTTCCTTCCACTTCACAGTTATTTGTTATAACATTTCCAGGGGTATGAACGCTTTTTAAGGCACTGTATATATATATTGAGTGCTTTATAAAATTCCCTGTACATTGCGTTCACTAAGAAACACATTTAAACGTTTTTTGAACTTGGCTACACTCCCCGCTGACACCACCAACTGTGGAAAGGAGTTCCACATCCTTACCATTTAAAGATTTGCATATTGTGATTATAGCTTCTCTCAATCACCTACTCTCTAGGGAGGATAGGTTTAATGTTTGTAGTTCCTAATAACTTAGACCCTCCATTCCATATAACTGAGGTCCTTCATCCCCATAACTGAGGTCCTCCAGCCTCCAAAACTGAGGTCCTCTGTCCCCCATAACTGAGATCCTCCAGCCTCCAACACTGAGGTCCTCTGTCCCTCATAACTGAGATCCTCCAGCCTCCAACACTGAGGTCCTCTGTCCCCCATAACTGAGATCCTCCAGCCTCCAACACTGAGGTCCTCTGTCCCCCATAACTGAGATCCTCCAGCCTCCAAAACTGAGGTCCTCTGTCCCCCATAACTGAGATCCTCCATTCCCATAACTGAGGTCCTCCATCCCCATAAATGAGGTCCTCCATCCCCATAACTGAGGTCCCCCAGCCCACAAAACTAAGGTCCCCCAGCCTACAAAACGGAGGTCCTCTGTCCCCTATAACTGAGGTCCCCCAGCCTCCATAACTGAGGTCTTTCAGCCCCCATAACCTAGATCCTCCATCCCTCACAACTGAGGTCTTCCAGCCCCCATAACTGAGGTACTTCAGCACCTATAACTGAAGTCCTTAAGCCCCCATAGCTGAGACCCTACAGTCCCCATGACTGAGACTCTCCATTCCCCATAACTGAGGTTCTCAATACACCCATAATGGAGGTCCTCCTGTCCTCATAACTGAGGACCTTCAGCCTCAATAACTGAGGTCCTCAGTCCCTCATAAGTGAGGTCCCCAGTCCCAATAACTATAGTCTTCCAGCACCCATAACTGAGGTCTTTCAGCCCCCATAACTGAGGTCCTCCAGCCCCAATAACTGAGGTCCTCTGTCCCCCATACCTGAGGTCCATGAGTCCTCCTAACTGAGGTCCTCCAGCCCCCATAACAGAGGCTCTCCATCCCCCATAACTCAGGTCCTCCATCACCCATAACTGAAGTCCTCCAGCCCTCACACTGTTTTGGGTCATTTCTACCAAAGAAATGTAGCAGAATACATTCTGGCCTAAATTTATCAAGAAAAATTTTATAACAAAAATGAAGCAAAAATATTCTTTATTTTTTGTGTTTATATAGCAAAAAAAAAAACAGTTTTGGTCAAATACCACAGAAAAAAAAGCTCTATTTGTGTGAAAAAAAGTGCTAGAAATGTCATTTGGGTACAGTGTTGCATGACTCAGTAATCGTCATTCAAAGTGCAAAAGCGCTGAAAGTTAAAACGTGGCCTGGCCTGGACTGGAAGGGGGGAAAGTGTCCGGACTTGAGGTGGTTAAACCTCATCTACCATGTAGTCGCCCACGCCTTTATTTGAACCCTGTCTTAGATCCCCGGTCACACCGGTGTGATTGGTCGGGTGATTTGATTGTTTCATATCGCATGACAAGTCGCACCCTATTGTCCGCTATGGAAGCGGTCAAATCAGTGCAACTCCGCCGGAGTCGCACCAATTTTGGAGGTAGCTTGTGCACTGCTTTTTGCGAGTTCAGGTGCGACTTCAATAGACATCTGTCTCCCTCTTTGCACCTGAAGTCACGCTGGTATCTGACTTGAAATTGTGCGAATTCAAGTGATTTCATTCGGATTCAGTGTGACGGAACACCACTTATACAATGTCTACGTTAGCCCTGGTTCACACCGGTGTGACTTCAGGTGCGACACGGAAGTGGCATCTGATGTATTTCTGTCTTATCCAATGCGATGTGAAGTAACGCGATTTCAAAAATAGTTCCCGCGCTACTTTATTTTCCCGATTTCATTGCGACTTGCATTGACTTCTGTTAAATGAAGCGGCAGCCGCAGTGAAATCGGAGGTGCAAATCACACTGATCTGCGACTCTGAAATGGCTCTATTTCAAGTGGAGTTGCATTCAGTGTGAACCAGGACTCCTGGGGACGGGGTCCAGGGACTAATGCTGAGGATGTACTTTGTGAAGTGCTGGGTAATACGTGTAGCAAAGTATTGGGAACACATTTGTTGGGACAGTCTAATGGTGTCCTTGTGATAAATTGGGGTGTCCAATCCGGCGCTTAGCAACCAAAAAATCACTTCAGCGATGTGAGATCAATGAGAGATGAATTGTCGGGTCGCTGCGCTTCCTGGAGAACATCGCTCACCGCCTTTGTCTTATTAATAAAACTCCAGAGATGGGAAAATGTCCGATTCAGTATTTTCCCAAAATATCTCATTCAGGGAAGGAGAGTTAAAGTGGAGCTCCCGGAAATGGTTCAGTACACAGCCATACACATCACATGATCCATCATACATGCCGAAATATTTACAGTTCTGTTCAGCCAGCGATGTGGTCTTGCTAAGCAGGTGCTGTCATTTTTTTTTCTGCTTCTAAAGCTGAATGTCAGGCGAACTGCAAAATGATAGATCTGGGGGTACAGTAAAAAGAAGTCAGGGGTACAACCAGGGGCAGACTGACCATTTGGAAACTCGGGCACTGCCTGAGGGCCCGGGATCAGTAGGGGGCCCCATGAGATGCCCCTGGTACCTTTTTCATAGGCTTTTTTGAGTTTGGGCAAGGACACAGGGGCCCCATGATTACCTATTGCCCGGGGCCCTATGAGTTGTCAGTCCGCCCCTGGGTACAACTGTCAACACTGTGTGGGAGTCGCTGGCATCAGGGTCCCCATCAGAGTGTCTCCTTTTATCAACTGTCCCCACCAGTGTCCCCTTACACATCAGGTGCCCCCTTCAAACTGGCCCTTTACATCAGGGTCCACATCAGAGTGTCCCTTTTACATTACGGTCTCAATAAGAGTACCCCTTTACATCAGGGTCCCCATCATAGTCCCCCTTTGCTTCAGGATACACATCAAAGTGTCCCCTTACTTCAGCATCTCCATCAGAGTTCCCCTTTACATCAGGGTCCCCATCAGAGTGCCCCCTTACATCAGGATCCCCATCAGAGTGCCCCCTTACATCAGGATCCCCATCAGAGTCCCCCTATTCTTCCCACTGACACCAATGATGGGGAACCATTCCTTCCACTGACACCAATGATGGGGCACTATTCCTCCCACTGACACCAATGATGGGGCACTATTCCTCCCACTGACACCAATGATGGGGCACTATTCCTCCCACTGACACCAATGATGGGGCACTATTCCTCCCACTGACACCAATGATGGGGCACTATTCTTCCCACTGACACCAATGATGGGGCACTATTCTTCCCACTGACACCAATGATGGGGAACCATTCCTCCCACTGACACCAATGATGGGGCACTATTCCTCCCACTGACACCAATGATGGGGCACTATTCCTCCCACTGACACCAATGATGGGGCACTAATCCTCCCACTGACACCAATGATGGGGCACTATTCCTCCCACTGACACCAATGATGGGGCGCTATTCCTCCCACTGACACCAATGATGGGGCGCTATTCCTCCCACTGACACCAATGATGGGGCGCTATTCCTCCCACTGACACCAATGATGGGGCACTATTCCTCCCACTGACACCAATGATGAGGCACTATTCCTCCCACTGATACCAATGACGGGGCACTATTCCTCCACTGATACCAATGATGGGGCACTATTCCTCCCACTGACACCAATGATGAGGTACTATTCCTCCCACTGATACCAATGACGGGGCACTATTCCTCCACTGATACCAATGATGGGGCACTATTCCTCCCTCTGACACCAATGATGGGGCACTATTCCTCCCACTGACACCAATGATGAGGCACTATTCCTCCCACTGACACCAATGATGGGGCACTATTCCTCCCACTGACACCAATGATGAGGCACTATTCCTCCCACTGATACCAATGACGGGGCACTATTCCTCCACTGATACCAATGATGGGGCACTATTCCTCCCACTGACACCAATGATGGGGCACTATTCCTCCCACTGACACCAATGGTGGGGCACTATTCCTCCCACTGACACCAATGATGGGGCACTATTCTTCCCACTGACACTAATGGTGGGGCACCATTCCTCCCACTGACACCAATGGTGGGGCACTATTCCTCCCACTGACACCAATGATGGGGCACTATTCCTCCCACTGACACCAATGATGGGGCACTATTCTTCCCACTGACACCAATGATGGGGAACCATTCCTTCCACTGACACCAATGATGGGGCACTATTCCTCCCACTGACACCAATGGTGGGGCACTATTCCTCCCACTGCCACCAATGATGGGGCACCATTCCTCCCACTGATACCAATGGTGGGGCACTATTCCTCCCACTGACACCAATGATGGGGCACTATTCCTCCCGCTGATACCAATGATGGGGCACTATTCCTCCCACTGACACCTATGATGGGTCACCATTCCTCCCACTGACACCAAGGATGGGGCACTATTCCTCCCACTGACACCAATGATGGGGCACTATTCCTCCCACTGACACCAATGATGAGGCACTATTCCTCCCACTGACACCAATGATGGGGCACTATTCCTCCCACTGACACCAATGATGAGGCACTATTCCTCCACTGATACCAATGATGGGGCACTATTCCTCCCACTGACACCAATGATGGGGCACTATTCCTCCCACTGACACCAATGGTGGGGCACTATTCCTCCCACTGACACCAATGATGGGGCACTATTCCTCCCACTGACACCAATGATGGGGCACTATTCCTCCACTGATACCAATGATGGGGCACTATTCCTCCCACTGACACCAATGATGGGGCACTATTCCTCCCACTGACACCAATGATGGGGCACTATTCCTCCCACTGACACCAATGATGGGGCACCATTCTTCCCACTGACACTAATGGTGGGGCACCATTCCTCCCACTGACACCAATGGTGGGGCACTATTCCTCCCACTGACACCAATGGTGGGGCACCATTCCTCCCACTGACACCAATGATGGGGCACTATTCCTCCCACTGACACCAATGATGGGACACTATTCCTTCCACTGACACCAATGATGGGACACTATTCCTTCCACTGACACCAATGATGGGGCACTATTCCTCCCACTGACACCAATGATGGGGCACTATTCCTCCCACTGACACCAATGGTGGGGCACTATTCCTTCCACTGACACCAATGATGGGGCACCATTCCTCCCACTGATACCAATGGTGGGGCACTATTCCTCCCACTGACACCAATGATGGGGCACTATTCCTCCCGCTGACACCAATGATGGGGCACTATTCCTCCCACTGACACCTATGATGGGTCACCATTCCTCCCACTGACACCAATGATGGGGCACTATTCCTCCCACTGACACCTATGATGGGGTATTTTTTTACTCCCACTAACTACAAAGCCAGGGGGGTTGTTTTCTGCCAATGACCATGGAGGAATTTTCCATTCTCACAGTGCGGCCCCCCTGAAGTCTGAAGGACAGTAGAGTGGCCCTTTGTGTAGACGGTTGGAGGACCCCAGCACTACGTAGAGTGATGTCAGGTTAGAAGTTCAGTTTCCATCATCCGCTGAGGTTGACTCTACTGAGACTAAAACGGAAAACGCCACAAAATGAAATGTTCGGTGGGAATCTATTTCATCCGATTTTTTTTTTTTTCCCCGGCGATGTTTGAAGTACATTTGCTATTTCCGTTCTCGGTGACAGCGGCTCTGAAATCTCATTGTCTTGTCATCCTTCCATCATTTTTTCATCTTCCTTCAAACGCTCCGTCATCCGTCTTCCATCTGTCTCTTCTCACCTTTATCAATGCTGGTAACACGTCAATCACGTGCAGAGCGGGATCCGTGTGCCACTTCATGACTTACAGCGTGGAGCAGATGACAGTCCGGCGAGAGGGATTGCCGACATTTCCGCGACAGATAGACCTTAAATCCAAGTCTCACAACGGCTGTATTTAGAAAAGCAATAACCTGAAACTGCCCCGCTGTTCTGCCACTTAATTAAAATGACAAACTGTGTCGAGAAGTTTATAAGCTGTAAACGTGATCTGCCGGCGCTGCTTTCCCAAACAGGCTAACGTGTTCTTCTCCGAGCAAAAACCCACCGTGCCATGACCAGGGTAGAATATACGCCTTCCAACCTAACCAAGCCTGGTGGGCCAACCCTCCACCATTCCATGCCGTCCACCATTCCATACCCTCTACCATTCCATACCCTCCACCATTCCATACCCTCCACCATTCCATACCCTCCACCATTCCATACCCTCCACCATACCCTCCACCATACCTCCACCATTCCATACCCTCCACCATTCCATACCCTCCACCATACCCTCCACCATACCTCCACCATACCTCCACCATTCCATACCCTCCACCATTCCATACCCTCCACCATACTCTCCACCATTCCATACCCTCCACCATTCCATACCCTCCACCATTCCATACCCTCCACCATACCTCCACCATTCCATACCCTCCACCATACCCTCCACCATTCCATACCCTCCACCATACCCTCCACCATTCCATACCCTCTACCATTCCATACCCTCCACCATTCCATACCCTCCACCATTCCATACCCTCCACCATACCCTCCACCATACCTCCACCATTCCATACCCTCCACCATACTCTCCACCATTCCATACCCTCCACCATTCCATACCCTCCACCATACTCTCCACCATTCCATACCCTCCACCATTCCATACCCTCCACCATACCTCCACCATTCCATACCCTCCACCATTCCATACCCTCCACCATACCCTCCACCATTCCATACCCTCCACCATACCCTCCACCATTCCATACCCTCCACCATACCCTCCACCATTCCATACCCTCCACCATTCCATACCCTCCACCATACCCTCCACCATTCCATACCCTCCACCATTCCATACCGTCCACCATTCCATACCCTCCACCATTCCATACCCTCCACCATTCCATACCCTCCACCATTCCATACCCTCCACCATTCCATACCCTCCACCATACCCTCCACCATTCCATACCCTCCACCATACCCTACACCATTCCATACCCTCCACCATACCCTCCACCATTCCATACCCTCCACCATACCCTCCACCATTCCATACCCTCCACCATTCCATACCGTCCACCATTCCATACCCTCCACCATACCCTCCACCATACCTCCACCATTCCATACCCTCCACCATACTCTCCATCATTCCATACCCTCCACCATACCCTCCACCATTCCATACCCTCCACCATTCCATACCCTTCACCATACCCTCCACCATTCCATACCCTCCACCATACCCTCCACCATTCCATACCCTCCACCATACTCTCCACCATTCCATACCCTCCACCATTCCATACCCTCCACCATACTCTCCACCATTCCATACCCTCCACCATACCGTCCACCATTCCATACCCTCCACCATACCCTCCACCATACCTCCACCATTCTATACCCTCCACCATTCCATACCCTCCACCATACTCTCCACCATTCCATACCCTCCACCATACCCACCACCATTCCATACCCTCCACCATACCCTCCACCATTCCATACTGTCCACCATTCCATACCCTCCACCATTCCATACCCTCCACCATTCCATACCCTCCACCACACCTCCACCATTCCATACTGTCCACCATTCCATACCCTCCACCATACCTCCACCATTCCATACCCTCCACCATTCCATACCCTACACCATACCCTCCACCATTCCATACCCTCCACCATACTCTCCACCATTCCATACCCTCCACCATACCCTCCACCATTCCATACCCTCCACCATTCCATACCCTCCACCATACCTCCACCATTCCATACCCTCCACCATTCCATACCCTCCACCATACCCTCCACCATTCCATACCCTCCACCAGCCGCAACCCACCAGCTCAGAGACAATGCTACTTATCCCCAGCCTCAACCCACCGGCTCAGAGACAATCCTACTTATCTCCAGCCTCAACCCACCAGCTCGGAGACAATCCTACTTATCTCCAGCCTCAACCCACCAGCTCGGAGACAATCCTACTTATCCCCAGCCACAACCCACCGGCTCGGAGACAATCCTACTTATCCCCAGCCACAATCCACCGGCTCGGAGACAATCCTACTTATACCCAGCCACAACCCACCGGCTCGGAGACAATCCTACTTATCCCCAGCCACAACCCACCGGCTCGGAGACAATCCTACTTATCCCCAGCCACAACCCACCGGCTCGGAGACAATCCTACTTATCCCCAGCCACAACCCACCGGCTCGGAGACAATCCTACTTATCCCTAGCCGCAACACATCAGCTCGGGGATAACCCTACTTATCCGCAGTGACCACCATTTTACCTATTCCGAGTTAACCGGAATGTACCGAGGTCTCCATACCATTGCTGGGTCCAGAGTCTGTCTCCATACAGAATTCTTTCCTCCTCCAAAGACCAACCACCGCCAAGGCCGCAGTGACAATCCAAACCAAAGCACAAAGGGGAGGGAGGATGGGAAGATTCTTCTTCTTCCAACTTCCCCACTGGACTTTCTGAGGTCAGACCCTCCCAGTGAACCCTCCCCAACATCCCTCATCCAATCAGGTAAGCCATAATCCCAAAACTTCCTACCCTTCTTTTATCTCTATATGTTGTCTCTCTATACTCTCCGGTCATGTCGTCCCTGAGCTTAATTTTTTTTTTTTTTGTGCTCCGGGCCTACCTTGTCATGTGACCAAACATCTGAAATGCCCATGATTGATTGCTCTTCATAGTGGGCCTGTGGTCGTCTAGGCCACGGGTTCTCAGCCTTTTTGAGACCAGGATACGGTAAATTCTTCCAACACCTTCCAAACAGTAAAAATAAAGTTTATACTGACACAATAAAAGTATGGAAATGCAAAACGTGAATTTAAATGGAAGAATACTCTGGATGGGTTTGGGTATCACTCTGATGGGGGTTGTGGAGCATTGTGGGAGGTTGGGGGCACTATGGAGGGCTGGAGGCTCTGAAGCAGGTTGGGAAGCAATATGAGAGGCTGGGCGACATTGTGGAGAATGGGGGGCACTGTGGAGGCTGAGGGCTACGATGTTGGGGTGCTCTATGGGAGCTGAGATGGGGGTTGCGGAGGGGGTTAGGGGACTCTGCAGCATACTTGGTGGCCCTATGAAGGATGAGGTTTCTGGAGGAGGGATGGGGAGCATTGTAGGAGATTGGAGGCACTATGGAGGGCTGGAGGCTCTGAAGCAGGATGGGTAGCAATATGAGAGGCTGGGCAACACTGTGGAGAATGGGGGGGGGGGCCTTGTGGAGGCTGAGGGCTTTTAGGGGGCCTGGGGGCCACAATGGTGGGGTGCTCTATGGGAACTGGGATAGGGGTTGCAGAGGAGGTTAGGGGACTCTGTAGCGCACTTGGTTGCCCTGTAAAGGATGAGGTTTCTGGAAGGGGGATGGGGAGCATTGTGGGAGGTTGGGGGCACTATGGAGGGCTGGAGGCTCTGAAGCAGGTTGGGGAGCAATATGAGAGGCTTGGCGACACTGTGGAGAATGGGGGGGGGGGCACTGTGGAGGCTGAGGGCTATTAGGTGGCCTGGGGGCTACAGTGGTGGGGTGCTCTATGGGAACTGGGATGGGGGTTGTGGAGGGTGTTAGAGGAGTCTGCAGTGCGCTTGGTGGCCCTGTTAAGGATGAGGTTTCTGGAAGGGGGATGGGGAGCATTGTGGGAGGTTGGGGTGCTTTATGGGTGTGTAGGCTGAGGCCTCTCAGGGTGCCTGGTGGCCACGGTGGGAGGTTGGGGTGCTTTATGGGAACTGGGTGTCACTGTGCAAGGGATGGGGGTTGTGGAGGTGGTTGAGGGACTCTGCAGTGCATTGGTGGCTGTGTAAAGGATGAGGCTTCTGGAGGGGGGATGGGGAGCATTGTAGGAGGTTGGAAGAACTATGGAGGGCTGGAGGCTTTGAAGCAGGATGGGATATAAGAGAGGCTGGGCAACACCATGAAGAACTGGGGGGCACTGTAGAGGCTAAGGGCTCTCAGGCTTAGGGGGCCTGGGGGGCATGATGGGAGGTTGGGGTGCTCTATAGGAACTGCGATAGGGGTTGCAGAGGCAGTTAGTCTCCACTGCAGGTGGTGCTCGACCGTAGCGGAAATGGAGGTGGGAGAGGAAGTTGAAAGAAACTGGGTTTTTCTATGAATACCTCGGTCATTCGGAGCAATGATCCAATTGGATGCCCCTGTCCCATGTGACCAGGGCGGCCATCTTGGGTCAGGCAGAGCCTGTTTAAGACTCTGACCCTAGGATTTGGTGTGCTTTATGTGAGTGGTTAGTGTAGGGACAGGTCACTCGTCCATCAAGGGACAGGGCTAGGAATAGGGAAAGGTTCCAGTGGCGCAGGGACTATGATTATTTGTTCTGGAAGCTTCCCGGCCGGGCTGCACTCCGCACCACGTGGTAGAAGCTGTCAGCATCCTTCAGTCCACAGGCCGCTGTTGTAGGTGCTAACAGACAGGTGAGCCCCCCCATATAAACTATTTTTATAATATGTTGTGTCTTGCAAAACGGGACTCTGCATGCTGACTGCTCGCCACACCCCGCTGCACCTCTCCAACATGAGTGTTGTTGCAATGCACCCAATCCCAATGGACTGAGTAGCTCACTAAAATGCACCCCCCCAAAAAAAGGTATGCAAACCATATGTGAAGCTTCTGTGACCAAGCCCCGATGGGCGGGGCAAAATGCATTGGAGGGGTGTAGCTAGTGCCTTGCTGAGACCAGTCAACACATAAAACACGCTGGACTCCTGGGGATGGTCTTCAGCGGCGTCCGCTATCTCATCCCCCCAAAAAAGGTATGCAGACCATATGTGAAGCCTCTGTGACCAAGCCTCGATGGGTGGGGTGAAACGCGTCAGTGGGCGTGGTCACCTCTGTGCTGAGACCACTCAACAAATACAATACGCTGCACTCCCGGGGATGGTCTTGAGCGGCGTCCTATATTTCATCCCCCAAAAAAGGTATGAAGACCATATATGAAGCCTCTGTGACCAAGCCCCGATGGGTGGGGTGAAACGCATCAGCGGGGGGGGGGTGTAGCTAGCACTTTGCTGAGTCCACTCAACACATACAACACGCTGGACTCCTGGGGATAGTCTTCAGCGGCATCTGCTATCTCCCCCCCCCCCAAAATAGATATCCAGACCACAGGGGCAGACTGACAACTCATGGGGCCCCCGGGCAATAGGGCATCATGGGGCCCCTGTGTCCTTGCCCAAACTCAAAAAAGTCTATGAAAAAGGTACCAGGGGCATCTCATGGGGCCCCCTACTGACCCCAAGCCCTCGGGCACTGCCCGAGTTTCCAAATGGTCAGTCCGCCCCTGGCAGACCATATATGAAGCGTCTGTGACCAAGCCTCGATGGGTGGGGTGAAACGCGTCAGTGGGCGTGGTCACCTCTGTGCTGAGTCCACTCAACACATACAACACGCTGGACTCCCGGGGATGGTCTTGAATGGCGTCCGCTATCTCCTCCCCCTCAGAAAGGTATGCAGACCATATGTGAAGTCTCTGTGACCCCAATGGGTGGGGTGAAACGCGTCAGTGGGCGTGGTTATCTCTGTGCTGAGTCCACTCAACACATACAACACGCTGGACTCCCGGGGCTGGTCTTCAGCGGCGTCCGCTATCTCCTCCCCCTCAGAAAGGTATGCAGACCATATGTGAAGTCTCTGTGACCCCGATGGGTGGGGTGAAACGCGTCAGTGGACGTGGTCACCTCTGTGCTGAGACCACTCAACACATACAACACGCTGGACTCCCGGGGATGGTCTTGAATGGCGTCCGCTATCTCCTCCCCCTCAGAAAGGTATGCAGACCATATGTGAAGTCTCTGTGACCCCGATGGGTGGGGTGAAACGCGTCAGTGGGCGTGGTCACCTCTGTGCTGAGACCACTCAACACATACAACACGCTGGACTCCCGGGGATGGTCTTGAATGGCGTCCGCTATCTCCTCCCCCCCAAAAAGGTACTTTAGCACCAGGAAGGGGCGTCAGAGTGCCGGCTGGAAATGGCGACGTTCTGATATCTGCGCCAACCGCCCCAAACAGACATCAATTATTACCGCCGGTGAGAAGCCGAACAAAGTGCTAAGAGGCTCTCAGAACGATATTTCACAGCTTATTACCAGCCGCCATTGATCGGAGTCCCTCCGCCGTTAATTGCTCCGTGTTTCTGCTCGTTAAAAGAAAGTTCCGCGTTAAATCTCCATTGATGGCGGGATTGTGGGAAAGGGAAGCATATGTTCCGTGTTAGTAGAACTCTTCACATGGATGACGCTTCATCTGCTGCAGAATCACTCTTTAAAAGGCGACTCCGCTTTCATGGGGGAAAACAAATACGCAGAAAAGAAATAATAAAATATGGCGCACGCCGCGAGTGATCAAACAACGGGCCGCGGGCCAAGTTCAGCCGGTTGCGGGATTTTATCCGGTCTGCAGCCAGGGCCAGTGGTTCCTCCTCCATAGGGGCTCCCACACAGGGCAGCAGAGATTCACTTCAACCCCCCCACCCCCCACCCACCCCGTAACCCCAGCACAGGTTCCCCTTGCTGCCCTGTCATTGGTTGCTAGGCCCACCGCCATCCTGCACTTGTGTCCATCCAGAACCTGCTCTGCCTCCTGGCTACCACCCTGCAGCTACACTAATGCCCCTGACTCCTCACCCTTCCCAGGCTGGTAGGTTGGACTCTGATGATTACCCTGATGTCGTGGAGACTCTGGTAGGGTCCTGTATGTAAGGGGGGACTCTGATGATGACCCTGATGTCATGGAGACTCTGGTAGGATCCTGTATGTAAGGGGGGACTCCGGTGATGACCCTGATGTCATGGAGGCTCTGGTAGGATCCTGTATGTAAGGAGGGACTCCGGTGATGAGCCTGATGTCATGGAGACTCTGGTAGGATCCTGTATGTAAGGAGGGACTCCGGTGATGAGTCTGATGTCATGGAGACCCTGGTAAGATCCTGTATGTAAGGGGGGACTCTGGTGATGACCCTGATGTCATGGAAACTCTGGCAGGATCCTGTATGTAAGGGGGGACTCTGGTGATGACCCTGATGTCATGGAGACTCTGGTAGGGTCCTGTATGTAAGGGGGGACTCTGATGATGACCCTGATGTAATGGAGACTCTGGTAGGGTCCTGTATGTAAGGGGGGACTCCGGTGATGACCCTGATGTCATGGAGACTCTGGTAGGATCCTGTATGTAAGGGGGGACTCTGGTGATGACCCTGATGTCATGGAGACTCTGGTAGGATCCTTTATGTAAGGGGGGACTCTGGTGATGATCCTGATGTTAAGGAGATTCTGGTAGGATCCTGTATGTAAGGGGGGACTCTGGTGATGATCCTGATGTCATGGAGATTCTGGTAGGATCCTTAACGTAAAGGGGGACACTATTGGGGGTTGCTGATATAGTGGGGACTCTGATGCGGACCCTGATGTAAGCGGGGACAATGATGTAAGGAGGACTCTGATGATGATCCTGAAGTAACAGGGACTCTGATGAGGACCCTGACCTAAGAGGGGATCCTGATGAGGACACTGATATAAAGGAGGCTCTGATGATGACCCAGACGGAAGGGGGGACTTTGATGTAATGGATGGTTCTGATGGTGATCTTAATGTGATAGGAACCCTGATGTAAGGGGGGGCTTCAATGTAAGGGGGGACAATGATATAAAGGAGGACACAGGATGAGGACCCTGATGTAAGGAGGACTATGACGATGCTCCTCATGTAATGTAGACTCTGGTAGGAACCTTTATGTAAGGGGGAACTCTGATGGTGACCCTGATGTAAGAGGGACCCTGATGGGGATCCTGGTGTAAGGATGACTTAGATGATGATCCTGAAGTATCAGGGACTCTGATGGGGACCCTGATTTAAGAGGGGATCCTGATGAGGGCTCTGATAGAAAGGGGACTCTGATGATGACTCTGATGTAAGTGGGGGCTCTGATGGTGACCCTGAAGTAATGGGAACTCTAATAGGAATACTGATGTAAGAGGGACTCTGATAGGAACCCTGATGTAAGGAGAACTCTAATGGGGACCCTGATGTAAGGGTAGACTGTAATGGGGACCCTGATTTAAGAGGAGACTCTGATGGGGACCCTGATGTATGCAGGGACTCTGATGAGGATTCTGATGTAAGGGGGGACAATGATGTAAAGAGGGACACTGATGGAAGGGGGGACTCTGAGAGAAACTGTGATGTAATGGGGGACAATGATTTAAAGGGGGACTCCGATGAGAAAGTCTCAGGCTGAATGTATTGTTTGGAATTTCTATCTTTGTTCTCCATCGTATCACTTATTCATTCATTTATAAAATGGATTTTTCTGAATATTTGTGACATACAATATGGCCGCCACACTGAGAACTTCAGTTCCCCTTTCCTTTCCAATCTGTACTCTTCTGTAAAATGCAATATGGCCGCCTGGAGGCAGTCTGTACACCGATGGTATAGGGACCGCCCCCAGAAATGTCATTTCCTGCTCGAGTGATTGGCTCTCTGTCTTTCCCAGAAGTCTGCACTAAGATACAAGTCAGTTTTTAGGCTTCCCCTGCAATAAGAATTTCAGTTTTGGTGAGATCCTCCCCCAAGGGTTAAATATTTCTAAGGGGATGCAGACCCTGCAGCTTTCCTCATCAGAACACAGAATGCACCAGGTGATTCTAATGAACCAGACCCTCCCATTCAGGAGTCAGACCCTCCCATTCAGGAACCAGACCCTCCCATTCAGGAGTCAGACCCTCCCATTCAGGAACCAGACCCTCCCATTCAGGAGTCAGACCCTCCCATTCAGGAGCCAGACCGTCCCATTCAGGAATCAGACCGTCCCATTCAGGAATCAGACCGTCCCATTCAGGAATCAGGCTCTCCCATTCAGGAGTCAGACCCTCCCATTCAGGAGCCAGACCGTCCCATTCAGGAATCAGACCGTCCCATTCAGGAATCAGGCCCTCCCATTCAGGAGTCAGACCCTCCCATTCAGGAATCAGACCCTCCCATTCAGGAGTCAGACCCTCCCATTTAGGAATCAGACCCCCCCATTCAGGAATCAGACCCTCCCATTCAGGAGCAAGACCCTCCCATTCAGGAGTCAGAAACTCCCATTCAGGAGTCAGAAACTCCCATTCAGTAGTCAGCCCCTCCCATTCAGGAACCAGACCCTCCCATTCAGGAATCAGACCCTCCCATTCAGGAGTAAGACCCTCCCATTCAGGAGTCAGACCCTCCCATTCAGGCATCAGACCTTCCCATTCAGGAGTCAGACCGTCCCATTCAGGAATCATCTCCGGGGGGGGGGGCAGAGGGACATCGGCAGGAAGGGGTTAAAGGGGCGTATTCAGCTCGGTGGCTTGTTCGAATCGTCTCCCCTCCCCCTTGATGAACCTAAAAAATAAAAATTGTAGGGGGGAGGGGAATAGTTAAATAATATATTCGTCTTTTTTCATCTTAGGCGCGGGTGACGCCGCCGTCCTTCCGCACAAATCTTACAAGAAGACACTTCGACGTTGCGCAGGATTTGGGGCTCATTGAACAGTCCTGAGGATCTTGTTGGCGGGAGGATGACGCCACCCCCCGCGCTACAGAGGTATGTCGCGCAGCGTTTTAGGGAGGTGGCACCTTGAATAAGCACTAAGGTCCACTTTAAGTTCACCCCCAGAGTTCCCCTTTAAGTCCTGCCCATCGGTGTACGTATGACTAACCGGCTGTGCGCTCCCCCCCCCCCCCCAGCAGGGCTGTCCAGTCCGGCCACTGAGTGGCAGTATTAGTTTGTGGAAGCGTCTGTCCTCAAATAACCTGCATCGGCTGCCGCCACCGGGCGCTGCGAGGGTTAAATAATCATCATTTTTATATCCTCAGCAGCTGGTAATGTCCGCCGCGAAAAAAAATTTTCTCAGGTAAAATAATACGGCGGTGCTAAATTATTGATTAGAGAGATTTTATGTCAGTTGTAAAGGAAGAATAAATGTTTCAGAATCGTCCTATTAATCATGAGGATCGAGGGTGACCGATCGAGGGAAAATGGAGCGAACGCCCGACTTAAAGGGACGGGCTTAGAGCAGACAGCAGAACCACAAAAAACTTTTTTTTTTTTTTAATTTGACTAGTGGCTCGGCTAGTCAAAAATGGCAGCAAGTTTCCTCCACCTCTCTCCTGGAATTTTGGATCGCTCTTCTTCCTCCAACTGCTCAGGGTCTCTCAGATTGGAAGGGTTCCTTTCCCCAACTGCTCCAGGTCTCTCAGATTGGAAGGGTTCCTTTCCCCAACTGCTCCGGGTCCCTCAGATTGGAAGGTTCCTTTCCCCAACTACTCCAGGTCTCTCAGATTGGAAGGGTTCCTTTCCCCAAATGCTCCGGGTCTCTCAGATTGGAAGGTTCCTTTCCCCAACTACTCCAGGTCTCTCAGATTGGAAGGGTTCCTTTCCCCAACTGCTCCAGGTCTCTCAGATTGGAAGGGTTCCTTTCCCCAACTGCTCCAGGTCTCTCAGATTGGAAGGGTTCCTTTCCCCAACTGCTCCGGGTCTCTCAGATTGGAAGCGTTCCTTTCCCCAACTGCTCCGGGTCTCTCAGATTGGAAGGGTTCCTTTCCCCAACTGCTCCAGGTCTCTCAGATTGGAAGCGTTCCTTTCCCCAACTGCTCCGGGTCTCTCAGATTGGAAGGGTTCCTTTCCCCAACTGCTCCAGGTCTCTCAGATTGGAAGGGTTCCTTTCCCCAACTGCTCCAGGTATCTCAGATTGGAAGGGTTCCTTTCCCCAACTACTCCAGGTCTCTCAGATTGGAAGGGTTCCTTTCCCCAACTGCTCCAGGTCTCTCAGATTGGAAGGGTTCCTTTCCCCAACTACTCCGGGTCTCTCAGATTGGAAGGGTTCCTTTCCCCAACTGCTCCGGGTCTCTCAGATTGGAAGGGTTCCTTTCCCCAACTACTCCGGGTCTCTCAGATTGGAATGGTTCCTTTCCCCAACTACTCCAGGTCTCTCAGATTGGAAGGTTTCTTTCCCCAACTACTCCAGGTCTCTCAGATTGGAAGGGTTCCTTTCCCCAACTGCTCCGGGTCTCTCAGATTGGAAGGGTTCCTTTCCCCAACTGCTCCAGGTCTCTCAGATTGGAAGGGTTCCTTTCCCCAACTGCTCCAGGTCTCTCAGATTGGAAGGGTTCCTTTCCCCAACTGCTCCAGGTCTCTCAAATTGGAAGGGTTTCTTTCCCCAACTGATGTTCTGAGAACTCTCCACAGGAGCTCTATGGGATGGAGATCTGGACTCATTGCTGGCCAGTTCAGTCCTCTCCAGCACTTTGTCTGAAACCATTTCTGGGGGCTTTGTGACGTGTGCTTTGGGTCATTGTCCTGCTGGAAGACCCATGACCTCTGACGGAGATCCAACCTTCTGACACCGGGCCCTACATTGCACCCCAGAATTCTTTGGTAGTCTTCAGATCTCATATTGCCGTGCACATGGCCAAGACCTCCAGTGTCTAAAGCAGCAAAGCAACCCCCAAACATCAGTGACCCCCCCACCATGTGTGACTGGGGGGACTGTGACCCCCCACCACGTGTGACTGGAGGGACTGTGACCCCCCACCATATGTGACTGGAGGGACTGTGACCCCCCACCATGTGTGACTGGAGGGACTGGATTCTTTTCTTTAAAAGCCTCATTATTTTTTCTGAAAACAGTAGAATGATGGACTGTACCAAAAAGCTGGAATTTTGTTTCAAAGGCTTCCTGTCACCATCAATGAGTTTCTTCCACCTCTCTACTGGAATTTTGGATCGCTCTGCTTCCTCCAACTGCTCCGGGTCTCTCAGATTGGAAGGGTTCCTTTCCCCAACTGCTCCGGGTCCCTCAGTTTGGAAGGTTCCTTTCCCCAACTGCTCCAGGTCCCTCAGTTTGGAAGGTTCCTTTCCCTAACTGCTCCGGGTCTCTCAGATTGGAAGGTTCCTTTTCCCAACTGATGTTCTGGGATCTCTCCACAGGAGCTCTATGGGATGGAGATCTGGACTCATTGCTGGCCAGTTCAGTCCTCTCCAGCGCTTTGTCTGACACCATCTCTGGGGTCTTTGTGACGTGAGCTTTGGGTCATTGTCCTGCTGGAAGACCCCTGACCTCTGACACTGGAGACCCAACTTTCTCATACCGGGCCCTACATTGCACCCCAAAATGTATTCTTCACATTTTTTTTTTTACATATAAAAATTTTAACATATATTTTTACATATATTTGTAAATATTCAATATATTTCAAAATACATTTAAACAAATATACTCTGCATGTTGAAATGCGTTTTTTATATATTACAAAATATATGAAAAATATTTTTAAAAATATATATTTTTGTAAATATAAAAAATACATTTTTACATATATTTGTAAATGCATTTCATAAATGTAGATTTGTATTTTTAAAGACATACAGTATATTTGAAATGTATTTTTAAAAATATGTTACATATATTTTGTAATAAAAATGCATTTCAATACAGGTGAAAAATGAAAATCTGGTGCATTCATTCATTCATTCATTCATTCATTCATTGATTTCAGTGCAGCAACTTAAAAGGTGACACTAATATATGAGACTCATTCCATGCAAAGCAAGATAGTTCCAGCCGTGATTTGTCATCATTGTGATGATTATGGCTTACAGCTCATGAAAACCCCAAATCCACAATCTCAGAAAATGAGAATATTCCATGCAATCAATAAAACACGGATTGTACATAGAACAATATCGCACCTCTGAAAAGTAGAAGCTGCATATGTACTCAGTACTTGGTTTGGGCCCCTTTTGCAGCAATTACTGCCTCAATGCGGCGTGGCATGGAAGCTATCAGCCTGTGGCACTGCTGAGGTGTTATGGAAGACCAGGATGCTTCAATAGCGGCCTTCAGCTCTTCTGCATTGTTCGCTCTCATGTCGCTCATCTTTCTCTTGGCAATGCCCCATAGATTCTCTATGGGGTACAGAGTTTGCTGGCCAATCAAGCACAGTAATCCCACGGTCATTGAACCAGGTTTTGGTGCTTTTGGCAGGGTGGGCGGAGCCAAGTCCTGCTGGAAAATGAAGTCAGCGTCCCCATAAAGCTGGTCTGCGGAAGGAAGCATGAAGTGCTCCAACATCTCCTGGTAGACGGCTGCGGTGACCCTGGACTTAATGAAGCACAGTGGGCCAACACCAGCAGATGACATGGCTCCCCAAATCAACACAGACTGTGGAAACTTCACACTGGACTTCAAGCATCTTGCAGTGTGTGCCTCTCCATTCTTCCTCCATACTCGGGGTCCTTGGACCTCTCCATTCTTCCTCCATACTCGGGGTCCTCGTGCCTCTCCATTCTTCCTCCATACTTGGGGTCCTTGGACCTCTCCATTCTTCCTCCATACTTGGGGTCCTTGGACCTCTCCATTCTTCCTCCATACTCGGGGTCCTTGGGCCTCTCCATTCTTCCTCCATACTCAGGGTCCTTGGGCCTCTCCATTCTTCCTCCATACTCGGGGTCCTTGGGCCTCTCCATTCTTCCTCCATACTCGGGGTCCTTGTGCCTCTCCATTCTTCCTCCATACTCCGGGTCCTTGGGCCTCTCCATTCTTCCTCCATACTCGGGGTCCTTGGGCCTCTCCATTCTTCCTCCATACTCGGGGTCCTTGGGCCTCTCCATTCTTCCTCCATACTCGGGGTCCTTGTGCCTCTCCATTCTTCCTCCATACTCTGGGTCCTTGTGCCTCTCCATTCTTCCTCCATACTCGGGGTCCTTGTGCCTCTCCATTCTTCCTCCATACTCGGGGTCCTTGGGCCTCTCCATTCTTCCTCCATACTCTGTGTCCTTGTGCCTCTCCATTCTTCCTCCATACTCGGGGTCCTTGGGCCTCTCCATTCTTCCTCCATACTCTGGGTCCTTCTGCCTCTCCATTCTTCCTCCATACTTAGGGTCCTTGGGCCTCTCCATTCTTCCTCCATACTCGGGGTCCTTGGGCCTCTCCATTCTTCCTCCATACTCGGGGTCCTTGGGCCTCTCCATTCTTCCCCCATACTCGGGGTCCTTGGGCCTCTCCATTCTTCCTCCATACTCGGGGTCCTTGGGCCTCTCCATTCTTCCTCCATACTCGGGGTCCTTGGGCCTCTCCATTCTTCCCCCATACTCGGGGTCCTTGGGCCTCTCCATTCTTCCTCCATACTCGGGGTCCTTAGTTTCCAAATGAGATGCAAAAGTTGCTCTGATCAGAAAAGAGGACTTTGGACCACTGAGGACAGACCAGGTCTGTTTTTCTTTAGCCCAGGTAAGACGCTTCTGACGTTGTTTGTTGTTCAGGAGCAGCTTGACAAGAGGAATACGACATTTGAAGCCCATGTCCAGGATCTGTCTGTGTGTGGTGGCTCTTGATGCACTGACTCCAGCCTCAGTCCACTCCTTGTGAAAGTCCCCAACACTTTTGAATGGCCTTTTCCTGACAATCCTCTCCAGGCTGCGGTCATCCCTGCTGCTTGTGCACCTTTTTCTTCCACACTTTTCCCTCCCACATAACTTCCTATTAATGGGCTTTGATACAGCACTTTGGGAACATCCAACCTCTTCTGCAATTCCCTTTTGAGGCTTTCCCTCCTTATGGAGGGTGTCAGTGATGGTGTCAGGTCAGCAGTCTTTCCCATGATTGGGATTCCTACTGAACCAGACTGAGAGACCATTGAAAGGCTCAGGAACCCTTTGCAGGTGTTATGGCTGAATGAGCTGATTAGAGTGGGACACTTTGAGCCGAGATTATTCCACCTTTTCACAATATTCTCATTTTCTGAGATTGTGGATTTAGGGTTTTCATGAGCTGTAAGCCATATTCATCACAATGATGACAAATCACGGCTGGAACTATCTTGCTTTGCATGGAATGAGTCTCATATATTAGTGTCACCTTTTAAGTTGCTGCACTGAAATAAATCAACTTTTGCACCATATTCTCATTTTTCGAGTTTCTCCTGTATTTGGGAAGAATATTTAAAAAATATATTTCAAATATATATTTTTTTCATATAGGTATAATCGGATCACACGGGTATTCACAGCTATGCGATCCGATTCTGCACATCACACTGCATTTTGCGGACCGCTTTCGGGGTGTTGTCAACTTACCATAAACACCCGCAGCAGTTCGCATGAACAGGGGGCGATTCTGATGCGGTGCGGAATTGGCACAGAAAACGCTGTGAATTCCGCACTGCGTCAGTGTGAACCCGGGCTGAACACCCTCCTGCGCCCTTCTCTCCTCTGTACACAACTTCTCTGGGCTTTGTATCAGACAACCAATGTCGGGGGGGTCGTTACACCGAATGTCGGGGGGGTCGTTACACCGAATGTCGGGGGGGTCGTTACACCGAATGTCGGGGGGGTCGTTACAACGAATGTCGGGGGGGTCGTTACACCGAATGTGGGGGTCGTTACACCGAATGTCGGGGGGGTCGTTACACCGAATGTCGGGGGGGTCGTTACACCAAATGTCGGGGGGGTCGTTACACCAAATGTCGGGGGGGTCGTTGCACCGAATGTCGGGGTCGGTACACGCAGGCGGGATTATGAAATAAAAATGCGCACCATTTACCGTCGGGGACACTTTTTCCAATCTTTTTTTTTTCTCATCTTGTTCCATCTTCCACCATAGATTGCATAGAGAAATGTTTTCCGTCAATATTACCGGAGAGTCTTCTGTGTGCTGAAAATACACAATTATTACTTTGTTATCCTAAGTAATGACAAACTTTCTGCTCGATCGATCAATAGCTGGACGATAAAAAATGGCTCCGCTACGGGTTCAAGAGCTGGAGTGGTTAACCCCTTCCTGCTGGCTGCATGCGTACACCGATCAGCCAGAACATTCTCACCGCTGACAGGTGGCGCGAAGAACATGGATTATCTCATTACAATGGCATCTGAAAGTGGGTGGGTTATATTAGGCAGCAAGTGAACATGTTGTCCCTGAAGTTGATGTGGTGAAAGCAGAAACAATGGACGGGTGTAAGGACTGGAGGGACTCTGACAAGGACAAAATTGCAGTGTCTAGGCGACTGGGTCAGAGGAACTTCAAACTGCAGCTCTTGTGGGATGTTCCTGGTCTGCAGTGGTCAGGACTGACCAAAAGTGATCCAAGGAAGGAAACCGGCCAAATGTTGACAGGGTCATGTGCGGTCAAGGCTCATTGGGGGAGGTGGGGAGGGAAGGCTCATTGATGGAGGTGGGGAGGGAAGGCTCATTGATGGAGGTGAGGGGGAAGGTTCATTGATGGAGGTGGGGAAGGTATGCTCATTGATGGAGGCGGAAGGGAAGGTTCATTGATGGAGGTGGAGAGGGAAGGCTCATTGAGGGAGGTGGGGAGGGAAGGCTCATTGATGGCAGCAGGGAGGGAAGGCTCATTGATGGAGGTAAGGGGGGAAGGCTCATTAATGGAGGTGGGGAGGAAAGGTTCATTGATGGAAATAGGGAGGGAAGGGTTAACGATGAAGATGGGAGGAAAGGCTCATTGATGGAGGTGGGGAGGGAGGGCTCATTGATGGAGGTGGGGAGGGAAGGCTCAATGATGGAGGTAGGAGGAAAGGCATATTGAAGGAGGTTAGGAGGGAAGGCTCATTGATGGAAGAGGGGAGGGAAGGCTCATTGATGGAGGTGGGGAGGGAAGGTTCAATGATGGAAGCGGGGAGGGAAGGCTCATTGATGGAGGTGGGGAGGGAAGGCTCATTGATGAAGGTGGGGAGGGAAGGCTCATTGATGAAGCTGGGGAAGGGCTTGATGTGACCGGAGAAGCGAATGGAGTGCAATCTGTGCTCCATTAGCCTCAGTAAAAGGCAGGTGAGACATCGGGGGGTCTAATAGACCTCTAATATCTCATTAAAGAGATCCTGTCATAGCGAAATGGGACGTCAGTAAGGTGCAGCAATTCCTCACATATGTGTGGACATTCCTTCCTTGCGATATAAAGGTCAAGGTCCGGGAATGTCGCATGGAGGCCTCTGGCATGGAGTGGGGCACAATATGGCGGAGGGTTTCGGCCTCAGCAGGTGGGACAGTGTTCTAGTAAAAGGACAAGAGCGGGACAGGGACCTGTGCTTTGGCGCCAACATCTAGCCAACCACGAAGCCCCTCTTACAAGCTGTATGCAGCTAAACGAAGCACCAGGACATGGCGGTACGGGAGAATGTGCCCATGTGCATGAAGCCTAAGAGACGCATGATCGGGAGCTGGCGGGGTGGGCTCTCGATCATGTGACCACACTGCACTTTCTTGCACCAACCCCAACGCCCTTCCAGATGAGGATACGAATCATTAGATACATTGTATCCAGAGGCGGACTGACCATTTGGGCACTGCCTGGGGTCAGTAGGGGGAGATGCCCCTGGTACCTTTTTCATAGGCTTTTTTGGGTGTGGTTTGAGTTTGGGCTAGGACACAGGGGCCCCATGATCCCCTATTGCCCGGGGGGCCCCATGAGTTGTCAGTCTGCCCCTGATTGTATCATAATCCAAATTAACAATAAGAATCTGAACGAGGAGGAGCTGGGTAGAGCGGACTCAACTGGTGCTTGGGTTGTCACCACCTTGGCCAGTTCCTGGCCCATCCCCGCCCAGCGGGGCCCAACCTACAGCCCTCCAGCAGGGTACTACGTGCTAACCAGGCCCCGTGAAATGGTTTTTAACTTTCCCTGCAGGAAAATCAAAGGTCTTCTTTTTTTTTTTCCCCTCCAGAGAGTTGCGAGCTCTATCTTATCTCAATAAACGCCTGCCAATACTTACGGCATCTATCGACTGCGCACTTTTCCTTCCAAAACCATTAAAAATAATGGACCGTAGGAGAATATTTTGCACAGATAAAGACGTGATTATGCGAGTAGCATTTTTCGGGAACAAGACTGCTTAGTACTTCGCTCCGTCCTTGCGACGATGTAAAATGGGGTCACTTCAGCCAATCTTGGATGTTTTATTTAAAGACGTCCCGGCAAATGCAAATTGTGGTTGTCGGTGCTCAGGATAAGCATCGCATGACATTGCAGCTTTTTAAACGCAGTCCTAATCTACTGCGCAATTACCTGAGGACTGGGATGGCTTTCCATTAACCCCTGCAGAGCAGAAAACAGGCAGCTGCTGGGTTGCAGTGGGCTGTTGTGCTTACATGTTTCAGGCATTAGGAGATGGAAGGGGAGGTGTTTAGGGAGCTTTCAGGAGCAAGAAGGTACAAAGTGGTGATGTACACCCACTGGCCACTTTATTAGGTCCACCTTGCTAGTCCTGGGTTGGACCCCCTTTTGCCTTAGTTCTTCATGGCGTAGATCCAACAAGGTGCTGGAAACGTTCCTCAAGAGATTTTGCTCCATATTGACATGATGGCGTCACACAATTGCTGCAGATTTGTAGACTGCTCATTCATGATGGGAATCTCCCGTTCCTCCACATCCCAAAGGAGATCTGGTGACTGTGGAGGCCATTGGAGTCCAGTGACCTCATTGTCATGTTCCAGAAACCAGTGTGAGATGATTGGAGCTTTGTGACATGGAGCGTTATCCTGCTGGGAGGAGCCGTCAGAAGATGGGGACACTGGAGTCATAGAGGGATGGACATGGGCAGCAACAATAGTCAGTGGGGCCGTGGTGTTTAAACGATGCTCAATTGGTACTAAGGAGCCCAAAGTGTGCCAAGAAAATCTCCCCCACACCATGACACCACCACCACCAGCCTGAACCATGAATACAAGGCAGGATGGATCCACCACACCATGACACCACCAGCCTGAACCAATGATACAAGGCAGGATGAATCCCCCACACCATGACACCACCACCACCAGCCTGAACCATTGATACAAGGCAGGATGAATCCCCCACACCATGACACCACCAGCCTGAACCATGGATACAAGGCAGGATGGATCCACCACACCATGACACCACCACCACCAGCCTGAACCGTTGATACAAGGCAGGATGGATCCACCACACCATGACACCACCACCACCAGCCTGAACCATTGATACAAGGCAGGATGGATCCACCACACCATGACACCACCAGCCTGAACCATTGATACAAGGCAGGATGGATCCCCCACACCATGACACCACCACCACCAGCCTGAACCATTGATACAAGGCAGGATGGATCCACCACACCATGACACCACAAGCCTGAACCATTGATACAAGGCAGGATGGATCCATGCTTTCATGTTGTTTATACCAAATTCTAACCCCACCATCTGAATGTTGCAGCTCTTCAGACCCGGCAACGTTCTTCCAATCTTCTATTGTCCAATTTTGGTGATCCTGTGTGAATTGTAGCCTCCGTTTCCTGTTCTTAGCTGACAGGAGTGGCCCCCGGTGTGGTCTTCTGCTGCTGTAGCCCATCTGCTTCAAGGTTGGACATGTTGTGCATTCAGAGATGGTATTCCGCATATCTTGGGTGTAACGAGGGGTTATTAGAGTTCCTGTTGCCTTTCTATCATCTCCAACCAGTCTGCCCGTTCTCTGACATTAACAAGGCATGTTCCCTCCACACAACTGCCGCTCTCTAGATATTTTCTCCTTTCCGGACCATTCACTGTAAACCTTAGAGCCGGTTGTGCGGGAAAAACCTACTTGAAACCAGTGTGAGATGATTGGAGCTTTGTGACATGGTGCATTATCCTGCTGGAAGGAGCCATCAGAAGATGGGGACACTGGAGTCATAGAGGGGTGGACATGGTCAGCAACAATACTCAGGTAGGCCGTGGGGTTTATACGATGCTCAGTTGGTACTAAGGGGCCCAAAGTAGATCAGCAGTTTTTGAAATCATCAGACCAACCCATCTGGCACCAACAACCATACCATGTTCAAAAAATCCCCTTTCTTCCCCATTCTGATGCTCGGTTTGAACTTCAGCAAGTTGTCTTCACCAGTCTAGATGCCTAAATGCATTGAGTTGCTGTCATGTGATTGGCTGGTTAGCAATTTGTGTTACCAAGCCATTGAACAGGTGGATCCAATAAAGTGGCCGGTGAGTTTTCCATATCTGCACCTTCAACTCCCGTCTTTCGTATTCTTTTCACCTTTTTTTGCTCCTCATTGATGCTGGATAGTGATAGGCGAATCTGCTGCAGTCTGATTCGTGGGCAAGTTTGACAAATCGCACATTTTATTGTGAATCCCATCAAAGTCAATGGAAAGAGAATCTTTTCTCTTACAAAGGATATAACTATAATATAACTATTATATAACTATGTAACTATATAACTATGTAACTATATATCTATGTAACTATATAACTATGTAACTATATAACTATGTAACTATATAACTATGTAACTATATAACTATGTAACTATATAACTCTGTAACTATATATCAATGTAACTATATAACTATGTAACTATGTAACTATATATCTATGTAACTATATAACTATGTAACTATGTAACTATATAACTATGTAACTATATAACTATGTAACTATATAACTATGTAACTATATAACTATGTAACTATATAACTATGTAACTATATAACTCTGTAACTATATATCAATGTAACTATATAACTATGTAACTATATAACTATGTAACTATGTAACTATATATCTATGTAACTATATAACTATGTAACTATGTAACTATATAACTATGTAACTATATAACTATGTAACTATATAACTATGTAACTATATATCTATGTAATTATGAAACTATGTAACTATATAACTATGTAACTATATATCTATGTAACTATATATCTATGTAACTATATAACTATGTAACTATGTAACTATATAACTTTGTAACTATATAACTATGTAACTATATATCTATAGATTCTATGTAATTATGAAACTATGTAACTATATAACTATGTAACTATATAACTATATAACTATGTAACTATATAACTATATAACTATATAACTATATAACTATGTAACTATATAACTATATAACTATATAACTATGAAACTCTGTAACTATATAACTATGTAACTATGTAACTATGTAACTATATAACTATGTAACTACATAACTAACAGGGCTGTTCTGTGCAAAACCATTACAGATGCAGGTAAGGATAACATGTTTGATATTTAAAAAAAAAAATCCCTTTTACGGCGCTGCGTCTGATAAAGGAGAACGCGTTTCTCTTCATGTCAGGAAAGCCGGCGATTTTCCACAGCTGTGAGCTGAGCCTAATGGGAACAAAGTCCATTTGGGGGGGAAACCCCATAAGAGATTCCAATCCTTTCCCAACAATCTGTAACTTTTTTAAAACTTTTTTTTTAAAGAAACTTTTTAGAAATGAAATAAAAGACACCAATAATTGCTCGCGTTGCGCTGTAAACCTTGTGTGGAACATTCGCGGCTCTTCCTGGAATAAGATGCGATGGTTGTAACATTTAAACTCTCAGCCATTCGCCCAGCAAAGCGGCCGACTTCCCTCCATTCCTTCACATTATTTGCTCAATGGCAAAGAAAATGGAGAGAATATGTGAAAACACGGATGAATTTTTTATTGGCTCCGAACATGTTTTTATTTAGCCGCTACATCACAGTCGGTAATAACGGCATAAAACTTTCATACATTCAGTTCGCTGGGATATTCTATTTGCGAAGGCGGAAAATTAAAAAAAAAAAAAACCTGAAGGGAGTTCAGTGAAGGGAGAATCTAAGTGCGAGCGCCCTTTTCGCATGAGGCTTACGGAAAGCTTTGTTAATCGAAACGGAAGGCTCGGGAACGCCGTTATGAGAAAATAATTAATGTATTGTTCCCCCCCCATCTTTTTTTTTTTTGTTGGTGGAGATGATTTTATTTGGAATTCACAAATGAGAGCTTTAGCGAGCACGCTACGAGAACCATCCATCAGAATGTCAGCGAGGAGATGGAATGTTTTCCGAAGGGAGGGAACGATGCGTTTTCCGGGTACAGGCGCACCATTGTTGCCGTGTATGGCTTCGCAATATTGACTTTCTATATGCAGAATCATGCATGGCTGTTATTGCCTCGGCCCGAATGGTGGAATAATCAAGCAACAAGCAGCCCCCAAAGAGTAGAAGATTCCCTCACCATCCCCTTGTGTGATAAACATGGTTATGGGAGATGAATGGCTCCTCGTTCCACCAAGATAGATCACCTGAATTCAGACATATGAAAAAAGTCATTATTTAAAGGTTACCGTTGGGACTAGAGATATTGAAACGGGGAACCAACTAAAATCTGTCCTTGTGATTTCACTGTTTTTTAAAGGCATCCTAATGATACTTTTGGCACAAGTTGTCCTTTAAGAATTGATCCCACAACCCTGAGTGTGGTCCACAAGGTCCAATATGTGGTCTGTCCCCATTCCGGAGATCTTCATCTTTCTTCTGAAAGCATTCTTACCAGGTCCTCGTCATCCTGAGGCTCCGTTCAATATAAAGGACAGGGTTTGTCTACCAGGGTCCCATGGAACCATACGGTTCCCTCAGAGGCTGCTAGGGATTCTTTTGGCACAAGGTATCCTTTAAGAAATGTTCCCACAACCCTGAGTGTGGTCCACGAGGTCCAATATGTGGTCTGTCCCCATTCCGGAGATCTGCATCTTTCTTCTGAAAGCATCCTTACCAGGTCCTCTTCATCCTGAGGCTCCATTCAATATAAAGGACAGGGTTTGTCTACCAGGGTCCCCATACGGTTCCTTCGGAGGCTGCTAGGGATTCTTTTGGCACAAGTTGTCCTTTAAGAAATGTTCCCACAACCCTGAGTGCGGTTCTCAAGGTTCAATATGTGGTCTGTCCCCATTCCGGGGAATCCCACCGACAGCTGAGACAATAAAGAATGTTTTTAGTAGCTGTGCGGTATCTTACCGCATACTCAGATGCGGTAAGATTTCACTTAGTGAATTATCCCCTCAGTTCTAAGCTAACAGTCGAACTTTCAGTATTAAACAGGGTGTGTTTGGCCCATCATTACCTCTCAGATAAGTTCCCACTGACACCATTGTTTGACCAATTGTTTAGCTATTTGTAAGGGGGAAATTCTTCTCAATGACCACAAGTATAAGGGACATTCTTCCCACTGACCACCAATGTAAGGGACATTCTTCCCACTGACCCCCAATGTAAGGGACATTCTTCCCACTGACCACCAATGTAAGGAACATTCTTCCCACTGACCCTCAATGTAAGGGACATTCTTCCCACTGACCCCCAATGTAAGGGACATTCTTCCCACTGACCACCAATGTAAGGGACATTCTTCCCACTGACCACCAATGTAAGGGACATTCTTCCCACTGACCACCAATGTAAGGGACATTCTTCCCACTGACCCCCAATGTAAGGGACATTCTTCCCACTGATCACCAATGTAAGGGGAATTCTTCCCACTGGCCCCCAATGTAAGGGGAATTCTTCCCACTGGCCCCCAATGTAAGGGGAATTCTTCCCACTGGTCACCAATGTAAAGGGAGTTCTTCCCACTGACCCCCAATGTAAGGGACATTCTTCCCACTGACCACCAATGTAAGGGACGTTCTTCTCACTGACCCCCAATGTAAGGGACATTCTTCCCCCTGACCCCCAATGTAAGGGACATTCTTCCCACTGGCCACCAATGTAAGGGACATTCTTCCCACTGACCCCCAATGTAAGGAACATTCTTCCCACTGACCCCCAATGTAAGGGACATTCTTCCCACTGACCTCCAATGTAAGGGACATTCTTCCCACTGGCCCCCAATGTAAGGGACATTCTTCCCACTGACCCCCAATGTAAGGGACATTCTTCCCACTGGCCCCCAATGTAAGGGACCTTCTTCCCACTGACCCCCAATGTAAGGGACATTCTTCCCACTGACCACCAATGTAAGGGACATTCTTCCCACTGACCCCCAATGTAAGGGACATTCTTTCCACTGACCCCCAATGTAAGGGATATTCTTCCCACTGACCACCAATGTAAGGGACATTCTTCCCACTGACCCCCAATGTAAGGGACATTCTTCCCACTGACCCCCAATGTAAGGGACATTCTTCCCACTGACCCCCAATGTAAGGGACATTCTTTCCACTGACCCCCAATGTAAGGGACATTCTTCCCACTGATCACCAATGTAAGGGACATTCTTCCCACTGACCCCCAATGTAAGGGACATTCTTCCCACTGATCACCAATGTAAGGACCGTTCTTCACAGTGACCACCAATGTAAGGGACATTCTTCCCACTGACCTCCAATGTAAGGAACGTTCTTCACAGTGACAATCACTGATCATTCTTCACAGCGACCAGCACACTAATGTATCATGAGATGTAGATATAGTCATTGTTAACAGAGGTTCCCTGAGACCGGAAAGTTATTTCAAGGGTTCCTCTGTGTTGAAAAGATTAAGAAAGGCAGTTATAGGAAGTCATACCCTACACGATCACCAAAGGCCACCACCAGTATGGCTCCCCATAGGACTTAGTAGGGACATGGCATGCATGCGAAGGATGAAGAGGTGGACTTATGCTCATTTTTAAACTATTAGGATTGCTATACAGAAAAGCTTTTCCTGTGCCCCTTTCTGAGTAAAGAGACCCTGTCATTAGCCTAAAAATCTAATAACTCATGTTTTCAGATGACCCTTTGCTCCAACAAGCGAATTACCACTCTATATGCCCATTGTAATATTCCTATTTTCCTCAAGGTCCATTCTTACGTCAATAAATGGCTCTTGGATTTCCCTGCCTTTAAAACCAATGAGGACTGGTCTTAGATATGGTTGAACATTTCTAAAAGCTCCTTCACTATTCCTTCCAAGAGTTTTTGGTCACCTCAAAAGTAGCTCACATACATCGAATAAAATCTTCAAGTTTTGCAATAAGGTTGGTGATGTTAAGCCTATTGGTGGACATGTCGCTATGTTACAACAGTCTAGTCTGGCTCATACATTCACTATGTTGCCAAAAGTGTTGGGCCAGCCCTCCAAATCATGTGATTCAGGTGTTCCAATCCCCTCCAAATCATTGGATTCAGGTTTCCCAATCCCCTCCAAATCATGTGATTCAGGTGCTCCAATCCCCTCCATGGACACAGGTGTATACAATCCATCCCCTAGGCATGCAGACTGCTTCTACAAACATTGGTGAAAGGATGGGTCGCTCTCAGGAGCTCAGTGACTCCAAGCGTGGTCCCGTGATAGGTGGCCACCTGGGCAATAAGTCCATCCGTGACATTTCCTGGCTACTAAATATTCCACGCTCAACTGTTAGTGGGATTATAACAAAGTGGAAGCCTCTGGGAACAACAGCCACTCAGCCACCAAGTGGTAGGCCACGTCACATGACAGGGCGGGGTCAGCGCATGCTGAAGCGCACAGTGCGCAGAAGTCACCAACTGTCTGCAGAGTCAATAGCTAAAGACCTCCAAACTTGGTGTGGCCTTCAGATGAGCCCAACAACAGTGCGTAGAGAGCTTCATGGAATGGGTTTCCATGGCCGAGCAGCTGCATCCAAGCCTTCCATCACCAAGTGCAAAGCGTTGGATGTCGTGGTGTAAAGCACGCCGCCACTGGACTCTAGAACAGTGGAGGCGTGTTCTCTGGAGTGACCAATCACACTTCTCTGTCTGGCAATCCGATGGACATGTCTGGGTTTGGCGGTGGCCAGGAGAACGGTACTTGCCTGACTGCATTGTGCCAAGTGTAAAGTTTGGTGGAGGAGGGATTATGGTGTGGGGGTGTTTTTCGGGGGGTGGGCTTGGCCCCTAGTTTCAGTGAAGGGAACTCTTAAGGCGACATTTTGGACAATTTCATGCTCCCAACTTTGTGGGAGGAGTTTGGGGATGGCCCCTTCCTGTTCCAACATGACTGCCCACCAGTGCACAAAGCAAGGTCCATAAAGACATGGAGGAGCCAGTTTGGGGTGGAGGAACTTGACTGTCCTGCACAGAGTCCTGACCTCAACCCCATAGAACACCTTTGGGATGAATTAGAGTGGAGACTGCGAGCCAGGCCTCCTCCCCCGACATCAGTGCCTGACCTGACAAATGTGCTTCTGGAAGAATGGTCCAACTTTCCCATAGACACCCTCCTAAACCTTGTGGACGGCCTTCCCAGAAGAGTTGAAGCTGTTATAGCTGCAAAGGGTGGGGCCAACTCAATATTGAACCCTACGGACTAAGACTGGGGGCCATTAAAGGTCATGTTCGTGCAAAGGGCGGGGCCAACTCAATATTGAACCCTACGGACTAAGACTGGGAGGCCATTAAAGGTCATGTGTGTGGAAAGGGCGGGGCCAACTCAATATTGAACCCTAAGGACTAAGACTGGGAGGCCATTAAAGGTCATGTGTGTGGAAAGGGCGGGGCCAACTCAATATTGAACCCTACGGACTAAGACTGGGAGGCCATGAAAGTTCATGTGCGAGGAAAGGCCAGCAGCCCAATACTGCGGGCAATAGAGTATACCTTATTTCATGAAGAATATAGAGGACTCCACGGTGGCTTTCCGAAAAACTACAGCCTCAAATAATTGGAAATAACAATCTCTCAAGACCCAACTCCGAGGGTTTATGATTAATTTTATCTAATAATTAAGTTATTTAAAATTCTATCAGACGTCCATGATGAATTTTCTTAGATTTGGGCTTTGGGTATTTACGGACTCAAGTCCATGGATCTAGTCTCCATCACAAGGCTGCGGCTACCCCTTAGACTAGCCTGGTACTTGGCTTGCGGCTCGAACTGTCACCCCCGTGTTTCCCCTTCCCCCACATTGCTTCCCACCCAAGTTCTTTTCTGCCCCTGGTTCTCTACTGAATTTCGTCTCTTGTTTCATGTTACTTCTCTCCAAATCTATCACATAATTACTTAATTTGACCCTGGGAGTGGAAGGACACTCTTTGTAACCATTTGAACCTCCTTCCATTGGTAGCTTGTCATCCACATTGCCGGGCCCTAAGGTCATGGGACCATTCTTCACGCACTTGTAGGAGGGAGCAGATGTTTTATACCCAAAGTGGAGGCCAAGGACTGCAGCACAATGCAATAACTCAAAGTTCCAACAAGGTGGCAACAGGGCCTGAATATTACATCCGGACCCAGTACAGTAGTACTTTGCTGCAGGACTCGTAGAACACGGCCTCAGATCTACAGAAGACACATTAGCAGGCTTACAATACCTGACAGCATATGATGAAGAGGGCGACTGGTAGGCGGTGTGGCGGCAAGGGCAGAAGAAACCATGTCCAGAGCAGCAGATCAGCTGCAAGGTCCCTGCACTGTCCCTCCTCCACCAGAACCTTTCTCTATGCTAAGCACGCGGTCTCTGACCCACCGGTTCCTATCCTTCACCTACCCACATGAAAGAAAAATATATTTGAAAAATATTTGAAAAATATTCTTCCCAAATATAATGCCTTATATTTGAAATACTACAATTCTGGACATATTTAATATATTTCAATATACAGTTGTGACCAAAATTATTCAACCCCCAATGCTGTAAAGGGGTTTAGGGACTATAGTGTACATTTGGAATTGTATTCAGAATCAAATCCTACAAGGACGTTGTAACTACCCAAATGCAACTAAAATGACATCAATTGTTTATGTAATACAGTAGTAAATGGTTCTTATGTGGTTTCTTCATTGCCACAATTATTCAACCCCTTAAAGACTACCACTCTGAAGAACAGAGGTTCATACAGGTGCTTTCCATCAGGTATTGAAAACACCTGTGGATGTCACCGAGCAGCAATCAAGCATAATAAGCACCAATTAGGCAGCTTTAAAATGACTGTGATACTCAGCTCCTTCTAGACATTTACTGGTGTGGTTACAAACATGGTGAAGGCAAGAGAATGGTCCAGGAAGACAAGAGAAGAGGTGATTTCTCTTCACAGGAAGGGCAATGGCTATAAGAAGATTGCAAAGATGTTAAACATACCAAGAGACACCTTAGGAAGCATCATTCGCAAATTCAAGGCAAAGGGCACTGTTGAAACGCTACCTGGTCGTGGCAGAAAGAAGATGCTGACTTCGACTGCTGTGCGCTACCTGAAGCGTAGAGTGGAGAGAAGTCCCCGTGTGACTGCTGAGGAACTGAGAAAAGATTTGTCAGATGTGGGTACAGAAGTTTCAGCCCAGACAATAAGACGCACACTGCGTAATGAAGGCCTCCGTGCCAGAACTCCCAGGCGTACCCCCTTGCTGTCTCCAAAGAATAAGAAGAGTCGACTGCAGTATGCCAAAAGCCATGTGGACAAACCACAAAAGTTGTGGGATAGTGTTCTGTGGACTGATGAAACAAAATTAGAACTGTTTGGGCCCATGGATCAACGCTATGTTTGGAGGAGGAAGAACAAGGCCTATGATGAAAAGAACACCTTGCCTACTGTGAAGCATGGTGGAGGGTCAATCATGCTTTGGGGCTGTTTTGCTTCTGCAGGTACAGGGAAGCTTCAGCGTGTGCAAGGTACCATGAATTCTCTTCAGTACCAGGAGATATTGGATGGAAACGTGATGCAGTCCGTCACACACCTGAGGCTTGGGAGACGTTGGACCTTTCAACAGGACAATGATCCCAAGCATACCTCCAAGTCCACTAGAGCATGGTTGCAGAGGAAAGGCTGGAACATTTTGGAGTGGCCATCGCAGTCACCAGACTTAAATCCGATTGAGAACCTCTGGTGGGACTTAAAGAAAGCAGTTGCAGTGCGCAAGCCTAAGAATGTGACTGAACTGGAGGCCTTTGCCCATGAAGAATGGGCGAAGATACCCGTAGATCGCTGCAAGACACTTGTGTCAAGCTATGCTTCACGTTTAAAAGCTGTTATAACTGTAAAAGGATGCTGTACTAAGTACTAAGATTGAATGTCACTTGGGGGTTGAATAAAACTGATAATGCTGTGAGCACAGAAAAGACATTTGTGGTTATTTCATTATAACTGTTATGTTATATTTGTCTGACCTACAAGTGCCTCTTTAATGTAAATGTAAGCAAGATGACTGAATGATCAAAAGCAATGTCAAACTGGCCAAAACACTCAATTTCAGTGGGGGTTGAATAATTTTGGTCACAACTGTATATATATATATATATATATATATACACTGTATGTTGAAATGCATTTTTATTACAAAATATATGAAAAATATTTAAAAAAAATAAATTTTCAAATATCCTGTATATCTTTAAAAATACATTTAATCTACATTTTCAAAATGCATTTTACAAACATATGTAAAAATGACTTTTTTATATGTTACAAAAAAATCTGAAGAATATATTTTTAAAAAATATATATTTTTAAAAATATTTTTTATATATTTTGTACTATATAAAAAACGCATTTCAGCATACTATATATATATATATATCAGAGGCGGACTGACCATTTGAGCAATCAGACACTGCCCGAGGGACCGGGGTCAGTAGGGGGCCCCATGAGATGCATACAAAAAAGAGGGGGTTTGTGAAAAGAAATTCACAGAAAAGCGGCTACATAGTGAACAGAACGTGACACACAGGAAGAAATTTCCAAAAATTATGCTTTAGGTTTTAGGTCTGTGTGTATTGTCTCAACTGAGGTGATGGTAAACCAGGGCGAAAGCCCATATGTCATATTTTTATATGTGTAATAAAGCATAATTTTTGGAAATTTCTTCCTGTGTGTCACGTTCTGTTCACTATGTAGCCTCTTTTCTGTGAATTTCTTTTCACAAACCCCCTCTTTTTTGTATGCCTCTTTTGGCTACTGAATGGAGACCATACATTGGGTGACACGCTAATTTATTCAATAACCTCTTAAATAACTATCTTAATATATGGCCCCATGAGATGCCCCTGGTATCTTTCATTGGCTTTTTCATAGGCTTTTTTGGGTGTGGGCGAGGACACAGGGGCCCCATGATCCCCTATTGCCTGGGGGCCCCATGAGTTGTCAGTCCGCCCCTGATATATATATATTTTTATATATATATATATATATATATATACAGTTGCAAGAAAAAGTATGTGAACCCCTTGGGATTATGTGGAGTTTTGCATGAATTGGGCATAAAATGTGCTCTGAACGTCATCTAAGTCACAACAATAGAAGAACACAGTCTGCTGAACATAATACTACACAAACATTAGATGTTGCCATGGTTTAATTGCACATAACATGTAAACATTCACAGTGCAGGGAGGAAAAAGTATGTGAACCTTTGGACTTAATAACTGATTGACCCTCCTTTGGCAGCAATAACCTCAACCAAATGTTTCCTGTAGTTGCAGATCGGACCTGCACAACGATCTGGAGTCATTTTGGACCACTCCTCTTCACAAAACTGTTTCAGTGTAGCAATATTCTTGGGATGTCTGGTGTGAATCGCTCTCTTAAGGTCATGCCACAGCATTTCAATGGGGTTGAGGTCAGGACTCTGACTGGGCCACTCCAGAAGGCGTATTCTGTGCTGTTGCAGCTATTGTTTTGTTGGATTACTTGTATGCTTTGGGTCATTGTCCTGTTGCATCACCCATCCTCTGCGGAGCTTCAGTTGGCGGACAGATGGTCGTACGTTTTTCTGCAAAATGTCTTGATAAACTCTGGAATTCATTTTCCCATCAATGACAACAATCCGTCCAGGCCCTGAGGCAGCAAAGCAGCCCCAAACCATGATGCTCCCTCCGCCATGTTTCACAGTGGGGATGAGGTGTTGATGTTGGTGTGCTGTGCCTCTTTTTTTCCACACATAGTGTTGTGTGTTCTTCCCAAACAACTCAATCTTGGTTTCATCTGTCCACAGTATATTCTGCCAGTAGTGCTGTGGAACATCCAGGTGCTCTTTTGCAAACTTCAAACGTGCTGCAATATTCTTTTTTGGACAGCAATGGCTTCCTCCGTGGTGTCCTCCCATGTACTCCATTCTTGTTTAATGTTTTCCTTTTTGTAGATGTGTCAACAAAAAAGTTAGCATGTGCCAGAGATTTCTGTAGGTCTTTAGCTGACACTCTGGGATTCTTCTTTACCTCATGCAGCATTCTGCACTGTGCTCTTGCAGTCATTTTTACAGGACGACCACGCCTAGGGAGAGTAGCAACAGTGCTAAACTTTCTCCATTTGTAGACAGTCTGTCTTACCGTGGACACATGAACACCAAGGCTTTTGGAGATACTTTTGTAACCCTTTCCAGCTTCATGCAAGTCAACAATTCTTGATCGTAGGTCTTCTGAGAGCTCTTTTCTGCAAGGCATGGTTCACATCAGACAGTGCTTCTTGAAACCAGTAAACCCAAAACAGGTGTGTGTTTTTTAAGGGCAGGACAGCTGTCAGCAACACATCCAATATCATCACACTGATTGGAGTCAAGGTTGGCTCACTCCTGGCTCCAATTAGCTCTGGGAGAAGTCATTAAGCTAGGGCCTCACATAGTTTTTCCTCCCTGCACTGTGAATGTTTACATGTTATGTGCAATTAAACCATGGCAACATCTAATGTTTGTGTAGTATTATGTTCAGCAGACTGTGTTCTTCTATTGTTGTGACTTAGATGACGTTCAGAGCACATTTTATGCCCAATTCATGCAAAACTCCACGTAATCCCAAGGGGTTCACATACTTTTTCTTGCAACTGTATATATTGAAATATATTGAATACGGCCAAAATTTTAGTATTTCAAATATATTTGGGAAAAATATTTTTTAAATATATTTCACATATATTTTTCTTCCATGTGGGTAATCATCCAGTGATCGCTGGTCCCCAAGTTATCCCATAGGTCCACATCTCAGGAAGTATTCCCGAGTCCATCACAGTATCATGCCTGGTTTTGACCCCGAAGATCTCCGCCATCCAATATTGGGTTTCGGCCTTGTGCTTTGCGCAGAGATTTATATTTGAAATACTACAATTCTGGGCATATTCAATATATTTCAAAATATATTTCAATAAATATATATATATATATATATATATACTGCATGTTGAAATGCATTTTTTCAAATATATGTTAAAATATATGTTAAAAATTACCTTTTTATATGTTAAAAAAAATCTTAAGAATATATTAAAATATATATATATATTTTTAAAAATATTTTGTTTTTAAATATATTCCATTTTAACATATATTTTTAAAGGTATTTTACATTTATTTTGTAATAAAAACACATTTCAACATGCAGTATATATATATATTTATTGAAATATATTTTTAAATATATTGAATACGGCCAAAATTGTAGTAATGCAAATATATGGCAATATATTTGGGAAGAATATTTAAAAAATATATTTCAAATATATTTTTCTTCAATGTGGGCAGTTCCGCCCAGCGTCAGTTAGTGTCAGATTGCCCACCACACTATCGCAGTCTCACTATGAGTCACTGATCTATCTGGGAAGAATAATTTTTAAATATATTACAAATATATTTTTCTTCTATGTGGGTAACCACTCACCAATTGCAGTGGGACAGTGCTATTTATTAGCACTGCCCTCACTAAAGATGGCCGCAGAAGTCATCTAGTGCAGCAGCATCCAGTCAGATCGTTGCTCCCCTGATGATGCTTACGGAGGCCTCAGAGGAACATGAGTTCCTCTTCTCTTCCATCCTCTGTGCACAGCTTCTGCCATAACAGCGCCACCTGTGCAGGGAGGCTGAACTTCACTTGGCTACACACTTTTTTGGGTTGGGGCCCGGCTGTATTGTTGGTGGTTCCAGGAAATTTGTTTGGGTTCTCACTTTTGTATTCAATCTGGGACAATTTTCTGCTCCATTCCACTCCATGAAAACCTTTGAAACAGAAGGATAGTTCTGTGCTACAGGTCTTGTGCCCCCCTACAGAGTGAAACTCTGTCACTCCGCTCTCTCCCCCTATCCGCATGCTCCGTGTTAGCATATGAGCACTGCAGCAGAACAGATTGGTTGCTTGTTCCTCTTCTCTTCCTCCAAGTCCAAGTACAGGGATACTGGATTCTGGGTCATATTCAAGTATTTACAATAAAAAATGAATTTCTTGATGTATTAAAGGATTACAGAGCTGCATCAATATGTGCTTTTTTTTTTCTTTTTCATATCTGCCCCGGAGTTCAGCTTTAAGTACTTACTACATCTACATGAAGTGCCAGAGAAGGTGTCATAAAAGAGCTTCTAATGGATAAAAGAGTGTCATAACCTCCCGTGTCATCACCCCGAGTGATGTAACGTCCAGCGCCTGTGCGCATTGCGCTACCAGAGGGGAAGAAGCCGGCTCATTATGTCTTTGTTATGAGGACGGTCACAATCACATACAAGGAACGGACCAGAAAGGGGCATACAGAAGGTCACTAATCACCTGGCCCTTCGGTTTGCCTCGCCACTTTCCCCCCCCCTTCCCCTCCCCCCCTCCGCGGTTCCCATTGTAAGTGTGACAATCCGGGATGTAATTACAGCCGGATGTATAGATTGCCGCACATGCTCATAATTGCAGAGCAAAAGCATTCCGTGCATTCCGCATTCTCCCGCTGTTCGGGGCATCATTAAGTCCTTCCATTTAAGAGCTCGCTCATAATAGATTATTTGAAAATAAATACGCTGAACAGATCTCCAGCCACAAAAATAGCCAATTAAAAGATAGGAAAGAAAAAAAAATCCAAGCTTTTGCTGCAATAGTTACCATCGGTCTGGAGGTGTCCCCGCAGTCACTTTTTGCTGCCACTAGATGCCCACTGGGTTCACATCTGCGCGGGACGCGTTTTGCGTGGACAGGAGAGCCCATTCATTTGAACGGACTCCCGTGCCTCGGGATACGCAGGGAGGAAGTCCCCACACTTCTTCGGATATCGCAGTCCGCACGGGAATCCGAGGTTCCCAGAACGGTTGCGATTTCCAGTGCGGGCGGCGTGCCATTAGAATGAATGGTACCTGCCTGCGGGTCCTACATTCCTCTGTGTGGGTGGTGCGGCTGCAGGTGTTTTCATGCGGGTCAGCAGGGGCACCACCCGCACAGATGTGAACCAAGCGTTAGTATTGACCAACGTCGTCTGCATTTTCTGTTTACAAGTTCAAATCAATATTCTTTTGCTAGAAAATTACTTATAACCCCCAAACATTACATGTATAATATATATATATATTTATTTATTCTCCATTTTAATTTTTTAATTTTTAATTTTTTTAGCAAAGACCCTAGAGAATGTAATGGAGATTGTTGCAATTTTGTATCAGGTTTTTTTTGTGCTAGAAAATTACTTATACCCCCAAACATTATATATACCATGTGTATGTATATATGCATACATACATACATAAAATGTGCTCTGAACGTCATCTAAGTCACAACAATAGAAGAACACAGTCTGCTGAACATAATACTTGTCAGGGCTCCCAGGTATGACCAGAGGTGTGTGACTGATGCAGGGAAACGCAGACTTCAGATATGTGATAAACAATACAATTTATTAACACTAACAATACAAACATAAACGCAGTGCAATACTAAAACATAACACAGTGCAACCAAACCAAACCAACCACCCACAGATAACAGTATATACAAGCAAGCGTCGTCAGGCAGGCCGGGTCAATATCAATAGGGCAGGTAGGTACAGGGGGAGCAAGCAGAGAATGGTCGGGGTCACAGGCCAGGTTCAGCAGGTAGCAAGCAGCGTAGTACAGAGGGTCAAGCAGAGAGATGGTCAGGGTCACAAGCCAGGGATCAGGACAGGTAGCAGAGAATCAGACAGGAACAGAGAGCAGGAACAGGATACAGGGCCAAGAGAAACACAACACCAAGGCCAAGTCTGTGGGTCTGGCCATCCCTTAAATACCCCAGCATCATCAGTTACAGGTGTTAGCTGGCTGCAAAGTTGAGTCTCTGATTGCAGGGAACACCCGCTGGCCAGCCCTGGTACTGCAGATCAAAAGGCAGGTGAGTCCCACCATTGCTGGCCAGTCCATTCCTAACAGTACCCCCCCTCAAGGAGCGGCCTCAGGACGCTCCAAACAGTCCTAGCTGGGCAAAATGTTCCACCGCCCGGGTCTGGCAACTGGCGGGATATCAAAGACTGGCACACCGGGCAGGACTCCGGGCAGCGGCACACCGGGCTGGACTCCGGGCAGAGGCACATCGAGCAGAGGCACACCGGGCAGAGGCACACCGGGCAGGACTCCGGGCAGAGGCACATCGAGCAGAGGCACACCGGGCAGAGGCACTCCGGGCAGAGGCACATCGGGCAGGACTCCGGGCAGAGGCACATCGGGCAGGACTCCGGGCAGAGGCACATCGGGCAGGACTCCGGGCAGAGGCACATCGGGCAGGACTCCGGGCAGAGGCACATCGGGCAGGACTCTGGGCAGAGGCACATCGGGCAGGATTCCGGGCAGAGGCACATCGGGCAGGACTCCGGGCAGAGGCACATCGGATTACCAGGCGAAGCAGCAGGCAGCGGGCCACCAGGCGGAGCAGCAGGCACCAGGCCCCCGGGCGGATCAGCAGGCACCGGGCCCCCGGGCGGGGCTACAGGCACCGGGCCCCCGGGCGGAGCGACAGGCACCGGGCCCCCGGGCGGAGCGACAGGCACCGG
>NW_028321414.1:0-39140 GCF_062004578.1 Staurois parvus
GTGGCTTGGAGGTATGCTTGGGATCATTGTCCTGTTGAAAGGTCCAACGTCTCCCAAGCCTCAGGTGTGTGACGGACTGCATCACGTTTCCATCCAATATCTCCTGGTACTGAAGAGAATTCATGGTACCTTGCACACGCTGAAGCTTCCCTGTACCTGCAGAAGCAAAACAGCCCCAAAGCATGATTGACCCTCCACCATGCTTCACAGTAGGCAAGGTGTTCTTTTCATCATAGGCCTTGTTCTTCCCTCCTCCAAACATAGCGTTGATCCATGGGCCCAAACAGTTCTAATTTTGTTTCATCAGTCCACAGAACACTATCCCACAACTTTGTGGTTTGTCCACATGGCTTTTGGCATACTGCAGTCGACTCTTCTTATTCTTTGGAGACAGCAAGGGGGTACGCCTGGGAGTTCTGGCACGGAGGCCTTCATTACGCAGTGTGCGTCTTATTGTCTGGGCTGAAACTTCTGTACCCACATCTGACAAATCTTTTCTCAGTTCCTCAGCAGTCACACGGGGACTTCTCTCCACTCTACGCTTCAGGTAGCGCACAGCAGTCGAAGTCAGCATCTTCTTTCTGCCACGACCAGGTAGCGTTTCAACAGTGCCCTTTGCCTTGAATTTGCGAATGATGCTTCCTAAGGTGTCTCTTGGTATGTTTAACATCTTTGCAATCTTCTTATAGCCATTGCCCTTCCTGTGAAGAGAAATCACCTCTTCTCTTGTCTTCCTGGACCATTCTCTTGCCTTCACCATGTTTGTAACCACACCAGTAAATGTCTAGAAGGAGCTGAGTATCACAGTCATTTTAAAGCTGCCTAATTGGTGCTTATTATGCTTGATTGCTGCTCGGTGACATCCACAGGTGTTTTCAATACCTGATGGAAAGCACCTGTATGAACCTCTGTTCCTTCAGAGTGGTAGTCTTTAAGGGGTTGAATAATTGTGGCAATGAAGAAACCACATAAGAACCATTTACTACTGTATTACATAAACAATTGATGTCATTTTAGTTGCATTTGGGTAGTTACAACGTCCTTGTAGGATTTGATTCTGAATACAATTCCAAATGTACACTATAGTCCCTAAACCCCTTTACAGCATTGGGGGTTGAATAATTTTGGCCACAACTGTAACTCCATGCCCCTGATGAAATCCCCCTCCTAGCACAAATCCCTTCCCCCCTCTATCCACTACCTCTACCTTTTCTAGCACAACCCCCCAAATCCCCCCCTCCTAGCACAAATCCTCTTCCCCCATCCCCCCTCCCAACACAAATCCCCCAAATCACTACTCCTAGCACCCCCCCCCCCAAATTTCCCCTCCTAGAACAATTCTTACCTCCTGCTGCCCCCCAAATTCCCCTCCCAACACTAATTCTCTCCCCCCCAATCTCCTTGTGGTGCCCCCCACGTCAGTGCCCAGGGCAGCCGCCCCTCCTGCCCACCTCTTGTCCCGGTCCTGCAACTAATGATGCTGTGCAGCCCAGCCTCCAACTAGCTGCCTGTAGACATCATTGACCTGCACTGAGGATGGAGTGTCCAGTATGGACTCTCTGGCCTCCGCGCCACTCCCCCCCTCCCCACTTGAGGTTGTTGCCGGACTTCTCACTGGCTCCACCCCCTTGTCTGTGTGTTGATATGATGTCAGGAGCTCATTGGCCCATTCTAGAGATCTAACACTTCTATCCACCAACATCTGTGACAACGTTCACTCAGAGCTGCTTCAAACCGACTCTACAGATCTGGCTGCAATACTCACCTTCCCTCCAGCGCTGTCCCCATAGTCTCATTGCCCCATGGCCCAATACCAATCCACCTCCAGCCTGGATCATCCACCATTCAGCCCACTTCTGGTGACCCCAGGGTGTCGGGGAGTCACCCACTGAGGTTGTGTCATGAACAGGGGCGGACTGACAACTCATGGGGCCCCCGGGCTTTAGGGGATCATGGGGCCCCTGTGTCCTTGCCCAGATCACTCCCAATGAGAGATAAAGAGGACCTGTCATGTCACATGACCATGGACATCAGGAAATGGGGGAAGTGGTCTGGTGACCTACAAACATTGGGTTGGGACTGAAGTGATGGGAATGTACTATCTGGGGGAAGAGAAGGAGGGTGGTTGGAAGCAGGGGTGTACTGACAACTCATGGGGCCCCCGGGCAATAGGGGATCATGGGGCCCCTGTGTCCTTGCCCAAACTCAAAAAAGCCTATGAAAAAGGTACCAGGGGCATCTCATGGGGCCCCCTACTGACCCCGGGCCCTCATGGAGCTGGCTTTATGGAGAATGTCCTTGTAGTCGGATTTATCTGTCGGAATATTTCCTCTCTTCCAGGTTCTGCCGATTAAAGTCCTTCATTCTTTCCTGTTTATGATTCGTCTGATCTATTTATATCCTCAGATATGGACTGAGGACCTCAGCGGCCTCCAGACATCTGCCTTGTGTTTGGTGAGCCCTAATCTCCTATTTCCATATCTTCTGACCTTCCACCATCCATTTCACAGGAATGTTCTCAGTGGGCAGAATAATGCAATCGGCTCATTACGGGGCCCCGGGATCCATAGTCTTCGAGGGCTGAAACCTCCGGCATCAGCAACATCTTTGTTCACCATAACGTCCTTCCATTGCTACAAGTCTGATCCGTGACTCTGCTGAGCCCCTGCAAGGGAATCCCTGTACGGCGACTGGCACATAGAGATGAGCACGGGCACATGAGCATAGACTCGCGCATGCATGCAAGAATGCGCACACATGGGAGCATGCACACGGCAGCACACACACAGGAGCACACACACGGGAGCGCACAAACGGGAGCACATACACACACGGGAGCGCACACACAGGAGCACACACACGGGAGCGCGCGCACACACGGGAGCGCACACACAGGAGCACATACACGGGAGCGCGCACACGGGAGCACACACACACACGGGAGCGCACACACGGGAGCGCACACACAGGAGCACACACACACGGGAGAGCGCACACGGGACGCGCACATGGGAGCACATACACACATGGGAGCGCACACACAGGAGTGCGCACACGGGAGCACATAAACACATGGGAGCGCACACATGGGAGCACATACACACACGGGAGCGCGCACACACACATGGGAGCACACACACGGGAGCGCACACACGGGAGCGCACACACGGGAGCGCACACACACGGGAGCACGCACGCGGGAGCATGCACATAGGAGCACACATGCAGGAGCAAGCTCACTGTTGCTGGCACCAGACGGACTATTTAAAGGAGGCTCCTACTCTCTGTCAGTGCTGACTGGTCTTCAGCTAATTCCCTGTGTCCTGCTGTATCCGGTGTGTATCCGGTACTGACCCGACTTGCCATTGACCTGCTCTTGGATTCTGCTTATGATTCTGCTCATCGGTTTCTGATCCTGGCTTCCTCCTGACCTCGTCCCTGTCTGATGTTCCGGTACCTCATCGCTCATTGCTGACCCTGACTATTACTCTGACTACGCTTCCGGCTCCAGTTTGGCTCTACAGTCCTGCAGAGTGCTTGTCCTGGCTATCCGTGATATCAGCTTCGGTTGTCACGGTGTGTTCTGGCCTCCCGCCTATCAGAAGTTCCGGCAAGCCATGTACCCAGATCTTGCAGTTCCAGTGGGGCGCTTCCTTAACCTCAGCTGGCCGTTCCGGCATCTCCTCTGTTCCTGACTGGATGCCATGCTTGATTTACCGAGGTCACACCTCCAGCCACATGTTCCACAATCAGTATCCACAGGCACTCGTGTTTCTCTTGTCCCTCGTGTTTCTTCTGTCCCTCGTGTATCTCCTGTCCCTCGTGTTTCTTCTGTCCCTCGTGTATCTCCTGTCCCTCGTGTTTCTTCTGTCCCTCGTGTATCTCCTGTCCCTCGTGTTTCTCCTTTTCCCCGTTTCTCCTGTCCCTCGTGTTTCTCCTGTCCCTCGTGTTTCTCTTGTTCCTCGTGTTTCTCCTGTCCCTCGTGTATCTCCTGTCCCTCGTGTTTCTCCTGTCCCTCGTGTATCTCCTGTCCCTCGTGTATCTCCTGTCCCTCGTGTTTCTCCTTTTCCCCGTTTCTCCTGTCCCTCGTGTTTCTCTTGTCCCTCATGTTTCTCTTGTTCCTCGTGTTTCTCTTGTCCCTCGTGTTTCTCTTGTTCCTCGTGTTTCTCCTTTTCCCCGTTTCTCCTGTCCCTCGTGTTTCTCCTGTCCCTCGTGTTTCTCCTGTCCCTCGTGTATCTCCTGTTCCTCGTGTTTCTCCTGTCCCTCGTGTATCTCCTGTCCCCCGTGTTTCTCTTGTCCCTCGTGTTTCTCTTGTTCCTCGTGTTTCTCCTGTCCCTCGTGTTTCTCTTGTCCCTCATGTTTCTCTTGTTCCTCGTGTTTCTCTTGTCCCTCGTGTTTCTCTTGTTCCTCGTGTTTCTCTTGTCCCTCGTGTTTCTCTTGTTCCTCGTGTATCTCCTGTCCCTCGTGTTTCTCCTGTCCCTCGTGTTTCTCTTGTTCCTCGTGTTTCTCCTGTCCCTCGTGTTTCTCCTGTCCCTCGTGTTTCTCCTTTTCCCCGTTTCTCCTGTCCCTCGTGTTTCTCCTGTCCCTCGTGTTTCTCCTTTTCCCCGTTTCTCCTGTCCCTCGTGTTTCTCCTGTCCCTCGTGTTTCTCCTGTCCCTCGTGTTTCTCCTGTCCCTCGTGTTTCTCCTGTCCCTCGTGTTTCTCCTGTCCCTCGTGTTTCTCCTGTCCCCCGTGTTTCTCCTGTCCCTCGTGTTTCTCTTGTTCCTCGTGTTTCTCCTGTCCCTCGTGTTTCTCTTGTCCCTCGTGTTTCTCTTGTCCCTCGTGTTTCTCTTGTCCCTCGTGTTTCTCTTGTCCCTCGTGTTTCTCTTGTTCCTCGTGTTTCTCCTGTCCCTCGTGTTTCTCCTGTCCCTCGTGTTTCTCCTGTCCCTCGTGTTTCTCCTGTCCCTCGTGTATCTCCTGTCCCTCGTGTTTCTCCTTTTCCCCGTTTCTCCTGTCCCTCGTGTTTCTCCTGTCCCTCGTGTATCTCCTGTCCCTCGTGTTTCTCCTTTTCCCCGTTTCTCCTGTCCCTCGTGTTTCTCCTGTCCCTCGTGTTTCTCCTGTCCCTCGTGTTTCTCCTGTCCCTCGTGTATCTCCTGTCCCTCGTGTTTCTCCTTTTCCCCGTTTCTCCTGTCCCTCGTGTTTCTCCTGTCCCTCGTGTATCTCCTGTCCCTCGTGTTTCTCCTTTTCCCCGTTTCTCCTGTCCCTCGTGTTTCTCCTGTCCCTCGTGTTTCTCCTGTCCCTCACCACCATCTGTTCCACCTTCAGTGGGGCCTGGGTTGGACATACCAGAGAGGTCGACCTCGTCTGTCAGCTACGTGTAGCCCCTCTAGATAGCCAGGGGAAGCTAGTGTTCAGTTTTCAGTAACGAGGGCTGAGTAGCAGTCTGGGTGTAATAGCAGGGTACAATTGGGGTCAGAGCTGAGAAGCTCTGCAGGTCAGTTCCTTGACACCTTTCCCTGCTCTAGAGTCTTGGAGAAGATTCTAGAAGCAGTGGGCGGGGTGAGGAGGGGCTAGCCTGCACATTAAGGGGACCCTGGTCAATCCCCAAGTAGGAGGCTTAGCATGGGGCCAGAGCAGCCCTTTAATGTGCTAGAGCCTGTTCAGCAGCAGGAGAGTTCGGGTGGAAGATGGACTGAGAAGGTTGAGGGGCAGGAGCCTGGGAGGGGGGCCAGTTCGGAAGGGGCTCATCTCAAGGCAGTGGTGCTGGAAAGAAGAATGCTTAGACCCCCAGAGCAAGGACCACCTGTGCAGCAGGGAAGGAGCCAGCCCAGTGGAAGGCCTGAAAGCAGCTACCAACCCACCAGCTTATAGGAACATGACTGAGGGAGTAATCCTGCACCCCCTGGGACAGTTTAAGGGGAAAGGAACACTCTGGTGGGACACCTGATTAGCTCCTTACTCAGGACTGTCACCTTAGAGAGGCAGGCATAGGATCCCCTTACCCTGGGATTCCTCCAGACATCTGGATAGAGGAGGATTATCTGGGGTGGAACACCAGGAGAGGCTGGAGAGCTCTTCAAGAAGAGATTCTGCTGTGTAAACACTTGTTATAGTTCCAGGAACTTGTCCTCAGTTGCATTTCCCTTGGGAATCCCATACACCCCCCTCCCCATCCAAGTTCAATTCCCCTAATAAAACCAAAAAAACCCAAGCCCAAGGACTGGCTGCCGTCTCCTGGATGCAATTCAGTGAGCAATGCGTGTTGCCTGGCTGTGCAGGACTACAGGGGGACCCAGATCTTCAGCAACTCCTGGGGGGGTAGTGCTACAACTATAAAATGTCTACAAGGCTAGGACCCCCCTGAGTGGGCACCTTGTTTGAGGCCGTGCTTACAAACCGTGATTGTGTAAATCACTGCCCCCCGGGGGCAATCAAGGGGGGGCACTTTGACAATCAACCGGGGGCACTGGGAGAATCAAGGGGGGGCACTTTGACAATCAATGGGGGGCACTGGGACAATCAAGGGGGGGCACTTTGATAATCAACGGGGGGCACTGGGACAATCAAGGGGGGGCACTTTGACAATCAACGGGGGGCACTGGGACAATCAAGGGGGGGGCACTTTGACAATCAACGGGGGGCACTGGGACAATCAAGGGGGGGCACTTTGACAATCAACGGGGGGCACTGGGACAATCAAGGGGGTGGTAGTATCCTTGGTTACAATTGGGAGGCGTTGAATAAAAATAAGGGGGGCAGAAGCATATAGAAAGCAGCCCATTCATTTGACCTGCGTGCATTTGTTGCGCCAAAGAAGCTCAGGGGGCAAATTTTGATGTGCTTCTACAAGTGCGCTTTGCGGCGATTTTTGCTCTTTTTGTCACGCGGCGATTGCAGCAAAATCGCACTGCGTTTGGAATCGCAGAATCGTGAATCATGAGCAGAATCAGCGCGATCAATCACCCTAATCGCCCAAATGTGAACAGGACGGAAATCTAGCCAAGTATCTGAATTTTTTGGCATTCAACCCCTTCCCACCAACCCCTCTTGGCCCTTTTAAGAGCTTCTAGATGTCAGGAGGCAGAGGCGGGCATTTGGGTCATGTGACCACTGTGATTGGCTGTCAAAGTGGTCACATGATTGGAAAGCTCCCAAACGCAAGTGTCCTTACCGAGCTTACCGATCCCCGCTGGCTACCATGCTGGGAGAGTGCAGGGATTGGGCTCACAGTGTGGCGAGTTGTATATACAGGGCCACATATATGTTAAGGCCCACCCACCGAGAGACGGCGTATCTGTGTATGGCTGGCGGGAAGGGGTTAACCACTTGCCTACCAGGCACTTCTACCCCCTTCCTTACCAGGCCAATTTTCAGCTTTCAGCGCTGCCGCACTTTGATTGACAATTGCGCGGTCATGCAACATTGTACCCATATGAAATTTTGATCATTTTTTTCTCACAAATAGAGCTTTCTTTTGGTGGTATTTAATCCCCGCTGGGCGCTTTACTTTTTGCGCTATAAATAAAAAAAGTGCAAAAAATTTGAAAAAAAAAAAAGTTTATTTGTTTCTTTTATAAAATTTTTCAAACAGGTATTTTTTCTCCTTCACTGATTTGCGTTGATGAGGCGGCACTGATGAGCACTGATAGGCGGCACTGATGGGCACTGATAGGCAGCACTAAAGGGCACTGATAGGCAGTACTAATGAGGTGGCACGGATAGGCGGCACTGATAGACAGCACTAATTAGGGGTCACGGATAGGCGGCACTGATATGCAGCACTGATAGGCGGCACTGATAGGTGACACTGATGATGGGTACTGATAGACGGCACTGACTGGCATCACTGCTGGGCACTGACTGGCGGCACTGACTGGCACAACCCCTGGGCACTGACTGGTGGCACTGACTGGCAGCACTGCTGGGCTGCACTGGTGGGTGGCACTGGTGGGCAGCACTGGTGGGTGGGCACAGGTGGGTGGCACTGGTGGGCACAGGTGGGTGGCACTGGTGGGCACAGGTGGGTGGGCACAGGTGGGTGGCACTGCTGGGCACATGTAGGTGGCACTTCTGGGCACAGGTGGGGGCACTGCTGGGCACAGGTGGGGGCACTGCTGGGCACAGGTGGGGGCACTGCTGGGCACGGGTGGGCGGAGCTAGTGGGCGCACTGCTGGGCGGAACTTGCGGGTGTCACTGCTGGGCACCGATCATCAGGGCACTGATCATCAGTGCCCTGATGATCGGTGCCGATCCCCGCTCTGACAACTGCCGGTTCTCGGCAGTACTTTCCTCACGATCTGACAGCGTGAGGAAAGTGCAGCCGAGAACCGGCACTTGCATTTCCCTGTGATCAGCGTGTCATTGGACACCGCTGATCACGTGGCAAAAGGCCGGTATGATCAGCCTTTTACCACATCTCGTGATCAGCTGTGTCCGTAGGACACAGCGATCACGGAGATCGCCGGGTGCGCGCCCCCTGGGGCGCGCAGGAGAGCGCGTTCTGGGAGGACGTCATATGACGTCCACTCAGAACTGGCCGGCCGCGGTGAAGCCGTCATTCGGCTATGCGCGGTCGGCAAGAGGTTAAGCTACACTTCATAGCTACATAGTTACATCGTTACATAGTTACATATAGTTACATCGTTACATAGTTACATATAGTTACATAGTTACATCGTTACATAGTTACATATAGTTACATAGTTACATCGTTACATAGTTACATATAGTTACATAGTTACATCGTTACATAGTTACATATAGTTACATAGTTACATCGTTACATAGTTACATATAGTTACATAGTTACATAGTTACATAGTTACATATAGCTACATAGTTACATCGTTACATAGTTACATATAGTTACATAGTTACATCGTTACATAGTTACATATAGTTACATAGTTACATCGTTACATAGTTACATATAGTTACATAGTTACATCGTTACATAGTTACATATAGTTACATAGTTACATCGTTACATAGTTACATATAGTTACATAGTTACATCGTTACATAGTTACATATAGTTACATAGTTACATAGTTACATAGTTACATATAGCTACATAGTTACATCGTTACATAGTTACATATAGTTACATAGTTACATCGTTACATAGTTACATATAGTTACATAGTTACATCGTTACATAGTTACATATAGTTACATAGTTACATATAGCTACATAGTTACATCGTTACATAGTTACATCGTTACATAGTTACATATAGCTACATAGTTACATCGTTACATAGTTACATATAGTTACATAGTTACATATAGTTACATAGTTACATCGTTACATAGGTACAAAGTTACATAGTTAGTCTGGCTGAAAAAAGACAAAAGTCCATCCAGTTCAACCATTAAAAAAAAACAAAAAACTTACAATCCTCCACCCACAGTGGATCCAGAGGAAGGCAAAAACCCAGCAAAGCACGATCCAATCTCCTCCTGCAGGGGAAACATTCCTTCCTGACCCCCCGAGAGGCAATCGGATATTCCCGGGATCACCTTTCCCTATAAATGTTATATCCAGTTATATTCTGTGTATCCAAGAAAGAATCCAGGACTTTCCTCCAGCAATCCACTGAGCTGGCCACACCCAACTCTGGAGGGAGTCTATTCCACATTCTCACAACTCTTACTGTGAAGAAACCTTTCCGTGTTTGGAGATGAAATTTCTTGTCCTCCAGACGTAAAGAGCGCCCCCTTGTCCTCTGGGATGACCTTCACTCAGAACTGAATTGTAAATCTTGAGATGTATAAAGAAGACAGAGCCCAGTCCATCCATCCCGCGGCCTCTGTCAGTGATCCTGGATCACATCTGCTGGTGACTCTGGGACAGAAAGTCTTATCTATATCCAGTCATGGCCAAGAATCTTGCCCCCCCCCCCCCCCCCCAATCCTATCAGATAACGCAGCACTTCATCTGGAAAAATGACAAACATTCCGGTATTCTCATGTTTATTTCTTTGGTTTGTATTGGTGACACAAAAATCACATTCCACACTGAACTCCCTGCAGGAGGAGATTGGATCGTGCTTTCCTGGGTTTTTGCCTTCCTCTGGATCCACTGTGGGTGGAGGGTTATAAGTTTTTTTTTTTTGTTTTTGGTTGAACTGGATGGACTTTTGTCTTTTTTCAGCCAGACTAATTATGTAACCAAAAAAATTGGGTATTATGGTGTTTTTGTGCATTAAAATTCATTATAGTCACACTTTTTTTTATAAAATAACAAACCTGTCTATACTTACCTGCTTTGTGTGGGGGTTTTGTACAGAGCAGCCCCAATCCGTCCCCGCTGGTGCTCCTGGCTCCTCCCCCTCGAAAAGTGCCCCCAGCAAAAACTGCTCTCCCTGGGGGCACTGCTGCCTGATTGTCCCCAAGCTGCTCCATAAGACACATGCGGCTCGGCCCAACCCTCCCCCCGGTTGCTCTTTATTAGCTGTGATTGGCAGCAGCAGCCCCAGCTGCTGTCTCAGCCAATGAGGAAGAAGAGTCCCCAGACAGCAGAGGCTGTCAAGAACACTGATGTATGGGTGGGGGGAGGGGGCTCGCGTAAGGATTGGTGGGGAGGGCTCAAGTAAGGATTGGGGGGGCTCAGGTAAGGATTGGTGGGGGGGCTCAGGTAAGGTTTGGGGAGGCTCAGGTAAGGATTGGTGGGGGGGCTCAGGTAAGGATTGGGGGGCTCAGGTAAGGATTGGTGGGGGGGCTCAGGTAAGGATTGGGGGGCTCAGGTAAGGATTGGGGGGGCTCAGGCAAGGATTGGGGGGGCTCAGGTAAGGCTTGGGGGGGCTCAGATAAGGATTGGTGGGGGGGCTCAGGTAAGGATTGGGTGGGCTCAGGTAAGGCTTGGGAGGGCTCAGGTAAGGATTGGGGGGCTCAGGTAAGGATTGGGGGGCTCAGGTAAGGATTGGGGGGGCTCAGGTAAGGCTTGGGGGGTCTCAGGTAAGGATTGGGGGGCTCAGGTAAGGATTAAGGGGGCTCAGATAAGGATTGGTGGGGGGGCTCAGGTAAGGCTTGGGGGGTCTCAGGTAAGGATTGGGGGGCTCAGGTAAGGCTTGGGGGGTCTCAGGTAAGGATTGGGGGGCTCAGGTAAGGCTTGGGGGGGCTCAGATAAGGATTGGTGGGGGGGCTCAGGTAAGGATTGGGTGGGCTCAGGTAAGGCTTGGGAGGTCTCAGGTAAGGATTGGGGGGCTCAGGTAAGGATTGGGGGGCTCAGGTAAGGATTGGGGGAGCTCAGGTAAGGATTGGGGGGCTCAGGTAAGGATTGGGTGGGCTCAGGTAAGGATTGGGTGAGCTCAGGTAAGGCTTGGGGGGCTCAGGTAAGGATTGGGGGGCTCAGGTAAGGATTGGGTGGGCTCAGGCAAGGATTGGGGGGCTCAGGTAAGGATTGGGGGCTCAGGAAGGATTGGGGGGGGGGCTGCTGTACTCAGAAGGTTAGAATGCATGAAGGTAAAACACCTTGAGCCTTTCAGCCCGGGTTCACATGGATGCGTTGTGGAGTTCTCAGCGTTTTCTGCGCGAATTCCACACCGCGTCAGAATTGCGCCCGTTCATGCGAACCGCTACGGGTGTGTATGTTAAAAACACCCCGAAATTGGTCCGTAAAATGCGGTGCGATGTGCAGAATCGGATCACATAGGTATGAATACCCGTGTGATCCGATTCTAGTGCCGACCCAACAAAGGGTCCTGCGTGTTTATGGTGTGGATGCTGTGTGATTAGAGCCATAAAAAATGTACAACTCCGATCGCACCGCACACAAATCACATGTGATCTGCAGGGAATGTGGTGTGGTTTCTGTGTGAATCACATGTGATATACCGCACCACATACAGTTGTGTTCAGAATAATATCCGTGTGATGAAAAAAGTGACTAAAGCTGCAAATCCTTCTAATCCTTTTCTTTCCATCCACACAAATGCATTGGGAACACGACACATTCTATTCCAAATCACAACATGAAGAAAAATACATCAAATTTGTGTTGTTCCTCTAAAAAAATGGAAGAAAAGTGAATATTAGACGGTTCAATAAAATCGCAGTGTTTGTATTCTTCTTTCCAAACTCCAACATTCACTATATAAACTGAGAAATGTTTGAAGATTTTGCTTTCCTTTGAATGACTTCATGAATATTTGGTTGTAGTCGCACTGTTTCTGAGAACTGCTGTACATCTGTGTTGCATGGAGTCCCCCAACTTCTGGCCCCTGTGATCAGGTATTCCAGCCCAGGATGATTGGACCACATTCCACAGTTCTTCTCGATTTCTTGGTTTGGCCTCAGAAACGGCATTTTTGATGTCACCCCACAAGTTTTCTATTGGATGAAGATCCGGGGATTGGGCTGGCCACTCCATAACGTCCATCTTGTTGGTCTGGAACCAAGATGTTGCCCGTTTACTGGTGTGTTTGGGGTCGTTGTCTTGTTGGAACCCCCATTTCAAGGGCATTTCCTCTTCAGCATAAGGCAGCATGACCTCTTCAAGTATTCTGATGGATTCAAACTGATCCATGATCCCTGGTATGCGATAAATAGGCCCAACACCGTAGTATGAGAAACATCCCCATATCATGATGCTTGCACCACCATGCTTCACGGTCTTCACAGTGTACTGTGGCTTGAATTCAGTGTTTGGGGGTCGTCTGACAAACTGTCTCCGCCCACTAGACCCAAAAAGAACAATCTTACTTTCATCAGTCCACAAAATGTTGCCCCATTTCTCTTTAGGCCGGTCAATGTGCTCTTTGGCAGATTGTAACCTCTTCAGCACACGTCTTTTTCCCAACAGTGGGACTTTGCGGGGACTTCTTGCAGATAGCTTGGCTTCACATCGGCGTCTTCTAATTGTAACAGTCCTCACAGGGAACGTCACACCTTCTTTCATCTTCCTGGAGCTGATTGTTGGCTGAGTCCTCACAGGGAACGTCACACCTTCTTTCATCTTCCTGGAGCTGATTGTTGGCTGAGTCCTCACAGGGAACGTCACACCTTCTTTCATCTTCCTGGAGCTGATTGTTGGCTGAGTCCGCCCCATTTTGGCTATTCTATCCATTCCAATGGTAGTTTTTCGCTTTCTTCCGCGTCTTTCAGGTTTTGGTTGCCATTTTAAAGCATTTGCCATCATTTTAGCTGAGCAGCCGATCATTTTCTGCACTTCTTTATATGTTTTCCCCTCCAATCAACTTTTTAATCAAGGTGCGCTGTTCTTCTGAACAATGTCTGGAACGACCCATTTTCCTCAGAATTTCAGAGAGAAATGCACTGTAACCAGCATGTACAACATTTGCTGCCTTCCTTCCTTAAATAAGGGCAATAATTGCCACCTGTTTATCAAAGAATGAATGACGTCACTAATAGAACTCCACACGGCTATTATTGTGAACACGCCCCTCAATGAGTGATTCAATGACACAGAATCAGCAGCATGCCTGTCATGACTGTCGGGTCTGTTGGATTTCTATGACTCTACTACACCGGCTAGGAAATTATTTGCCGAAATATCATTTCCACCAAAAACAGCGATTGATCCGGTTAGTGATGTCTGACGGCTAGTATTTTCAACACAACTGTATGTGAACCCGGGCTAAAATACATTTAAAAAAAAAAAAATATGTGTTTGAAAAGTCGCTGAGCAAATATTGTGTGAAATAAAGGAATGCCACACCCACAATTGTATTCCCCGGGGCCGCTGCTGAGACAAAATATCATGTTTTGGGGTTATCAGTCGTTTTCTAGCAAAATAAAAATGTTTTTTCCATGTAGGAGGTCAGAATTGTCCTGGACTGGAAGCGGTTTATTAGTGTCTTCAGTCTACTTCCAAGTTAACTTGCTGGACCTTGTAGTCCCACAGGAGCCTTTGGGGAAGTGGGGTTGGGGGTGGGGATGCAGGATGCAAACATGCGCCGTACAATGCGGTCAGAAGAGAACATCAGAACATATGTCTGACCACAAGACTTAACACGTCTTTAATTACGCAGCTTTTTATAAACTCGGAGGATTTCCAGACTACACAAATACACGCAACACGTGGCGCGCCGCTCTTAAAGGGGCAGGCAGTCTTATGGTACAGATTGGGGCGCACTCACAGCCCCCTCGCCCACAGACCACCTTTAATTATACAAATAAATGTGTTTTATGTTTTTTCTCAAGGCTTACATAATGAAAACTAAACTAAGGGGCCATCTGCCAGTCAATGGTTCCATGTGATGGAGATCGAATTCCCTACGTCTGCCACCAGGGCTGCTGTTAGAAACCACGGGGCCCCATACAAACCACGGGGCCCCATACAACAAACCTGACAGGGTCCCTCCACCAAAAAAAAAAAAAAACACAGTTTACTATGCTTCAGTTATGAATGAACACAGTGAGTGATTGTTACTGATCACTCATTTTGTTCGTTCAGGATAGGAAGAGGCTAGTAAATGTGACATATTTACCAGACCCTTCCCCCACTCTCCATCCTGAATTACAGTTTACTATGCTTCAGTTATGAATGAACACAGTGAGTTATCAGTACTGATCACTCAATGCACTCATTCAGGAAAGGAAGGGGCTGCTAAATGTTACATACTTATGAGACCCTTCCCCCACTCTCCATCCTGAAGGATCCTATTGTGTGCTTGCAGCTGCCGGTGGGAAGGAGAGGAGGGAAGCCAACAGCACTGTGGGGGCACACAGGGGGGGCTGGGCAGCAGGGGGAAGCGTATGGTGCACAGGGAGGGTGGTGGGCGCACCGGGGGGGGGCAATTACTGGAACCGACCCCCTGTATGGCTCTCTCTGCAGTAGCCAGCAGGAGGGAGAGGAGAAGCCACCTACTCTGCTCACATCTGATTGAACCAGCTGCCTGGCCCCCCCTGCTGACCTGGGCCCCTGTATAGCAGGAATGGTGGTACCCCCTTATCCACAGCCTTTGCTGCTGAAAGTAACCGTTCATCCTATGGACTGAGCATGGCGGAACAGTGCGCAGCAATGGGGGTTCCGTTTGTGTAAAGCTGAACTCCGGCCATAACATTCATGTAGTTTAGGACCATCAGACCCTCACTGAAGGGAGGCCGCAGCAGCATTTCCTCCAGGAAGGATTTGCAATTCATCATTTGATTTCCTTCCTATTTACCCCTCTAAAAAAGTATCGTTGTGATTAACTATTTTGCTTCCACATGCTGAGGATTACATACCCCCCCCCCCCCCCAAAACATGACATATTATGTGAAATCAGACACCCCAATTCCTTTATGTCATCCGCAAAGGTCTAGGAAACGCAAACTGTCAGTAAAAAGGAAGTAAAGCAATTTTCAGTGCACACAGACGCAGTAAATGATCCAAGTTTCGGCACAATATAAAAGATGAGGTCACACCGAGTACATAGATACCCAACATGTCAGATCTTGTATTTGTCTGCGCCCGTGAAATGGCGACAAACGTCAGTCCCTTATACCTTCTATAGGCCACGCCTCAAAAGCCCCCAATAGGTGATCAGTATAGTGTAATGGAGGAGGTCCGCCGCTAGAAATATCGCTCTCACTCCGGCGTGCGCGGCGATATGTAATGTGTATCACAATCAGTGTTTTCATGTGTAGGGGCCCCCAGAGGCGTCCCTAGGGTTGGTGTCACCCCTCCAGAGAGGAAGGCGCGGTGCCGGTGTAGCGGTAATATGAGTGTCCCGCGAAGATATGTGTCCCCTGAAGGAACTGCGCATGTGCCGGGTTCAGGCCGAAGAAGTCGATCTCCGGCTTTAGCACAGAGCTGCCACATTGAACCCCTTACAGGCTGCACACCGCTGACCCCGGAGATCACTATGGGGGGCAAAATCGGTTATCCCCGTATAGGTTGCAAGCCGGCGATCTGCAGATTGGGGAGCAGCTGGGGGGGTGCAGCTGGATCACCCCAATAATTGTGTCACTGTGCAAGGATCACCCTAATAATTGTGTCACTGTGCAAGGATCACCCCAATAATTATGTCACTGTGCAAGGATCACCCCAATAATTGTGTCACTGTGCAAGGATCACCCCAGTAATTGTGTCACTGTGCCGGGATCACCCCAATAATTGTGTCACTGTGCCGGGATCACCCCAATAATTGTGTCACTGTGCCAGGATCACCCCAGTAATTGTGTCACTGTGCCGGGATCACCCCAATAATTGTGTCACTGTGCCAGGATCACCCCAATAATTGTGTCACTGTGCAAGGATCACCCCAATAATTGTGTCACTGTGCAAGGATCACCCCAATAATTATGTCACTGTGCAAGAATCACCACAATAATTGTGTCACTGTGCCGGGATCACCCCAATAATTGTGTCACTGTGCAAGGATCACCCCAGTAATTGTGTCACTGTACAAGGATCACCCCAATAATTGTGTCACTGTGCCAGGATCACCCCAATAATTGTGTCACTGTGCAAGGATCACCCCAATAATTAGTGTCACTGTGCAAGGATCACCCCAATAATTGTGTCACTGAGCAAGGATCACCCCAATAATTGTGTCACTGTGCCAGGATCACCCCAATAATTGTGTCACTGTGCAAGGATCACCCCAATAATTAGTGTCACTGTGCAAGGATCACCCCAGTAATTGTGTCACTGTACAAGGATCACCCCAATAATTGTGTCACTGTGCCAGGATCACCCCAATAATTGTGTCACTGTGCAAGGATCACCCCAATAATTAGTGTCACTGTGCAAGGATCACCCCAATAATTGTGTCACTGAGCAAGGATCACCCCAATAATTGTGTCACTGTACAAGGATCACCCCAATAATTGTGTCACTGTGCCAGGATCACCCCAATAATTGTGTCACTGTGCAAGGATCACCCCAATAATTGTGTCACTGTGCAAGGATCACCCCAATAATTATGTCACTGTGCAAGAATCACCACAATAATTGTGTCACTGTGCCGGGATCACCCCAATAATTGTGTCACTGTACAAGGATCACCCCAATAATTGTGTCACTGTGCCAGGATCACCCCAATAATTGTGTCACTGTGCAAGGATCACCCCAATAATTAGTGTCACTGTGCAAGGATCACCCCAATAATTGTGTCACTGTGCCAGGATCACCCCAATAATTGTGTCACTGTGCAAGGATCACCCCAATAATTAGTGTCACTGTGCAAGGATCACCCCAGTAATTGTGTCACTGTACAAGGATCACCCCAATAATTGTGTCACTGTGCCAGGATCACCCCAATAATTGTGTCACTGTGCAAGGATCACCCCAATAATTGTGTCACTGTGCAAGGATCACCCCAATAATTAGTGTCACTGTGCAAGGATCACCCCAATAATTGTGTCACTGAGCAAGGATCACCCCAATAATTGTGTCACTGTGCCGGGATCACCCCAATAATTGTGTCACTGTGCAAGGATCACCCCAATAATTGTGTCATTGTGCCGGGATCACCCCAATAATTGTGTCACTGTGCCGGGATCACCCCAGTAACTGGCCAGGACCTTCACAGAGCCCAGAAGCTCTGCTGGCATCCTGCTCCTGCACCCCCTGTGATGGTGTCACCCAGTGCAGCCCGCGCCCCCCTAGGGATGCCACTGGGGGCCCCCAATGCATGTGTTTTTGTTTATATAAATGTTGGGGGGGGGGGGGATTTTATGTGCTTGGGTGTAACTTTAATTTTTAACACTTAAAAAAAATTTTTTTTCATTACATAGGGGACCAAAAACGATGATTGTGATGCGATGATTTTTAGGTGACAGGTTCTCTTTAATGACCCCCAATGCCTCCCCCGTGCTCCACTGAATGTCCTGCAGTTCGCATTGCATTACATCCATTACGGGGTACGTTGGCCGGGGTCCCCGAGAGGCAGACTTGGGATTGACGTCAACCAGGTCCGCAACAAGGACGGGGGGGGGGTCCGCTCTGCTCCCTTCCCTCTACCCAGCAGTACCCGCTATGTCGGGCCCGGGCCAGCCAATGGGCAAGAGAAGCCCGGGATGCATGGCTGGGGTGCGTGCAGGGATGGGGGGGGGACATTACTGGGGGTGTGTGGAAGCACTTCACCTTCCACTTTACAGGTAGGAGTCTGCTTGTCAGATGTACACACAATCTGGGGGGCTCAGGGACAGACTGATCGTGTGAACACTCGGGTACTGCCCGAGGGCCCGGGGTCAGTAGGGGGCCCCATGAAGTGCCCCTGGTACTGTTCATAGGCTTTTCTGGGTGTGGCTGTGTGAGTGAGGACACAGGGGCCCCATGAGTTGTCAGTCCACCCCTGGGGGGGGGGGCTGTAGCCACCAGGAATGTGTGTACCCCCCCCCCCCGGGACCTGGCAGCAGAAGGTTGAACCCCCTTGTGCCTGACATTTGTAGATTCATAGTCTGGCTGTTCCTTTCCTTCTGCTGGAGCTCTTCTGGTATTAGGAGTCCAATCTCTCCTGAAAGAGGACCTGTCATGCTTATTTCTAATAAAAGGGATATTTACATTCTGTGTAATAGGAAGAAAAGTGATAAAAAATATATAAAAGGACAGTGTAAAAATAAGAAAAAAAATGTTGTAAAGCCCCCGTCCCACCGTGCTCAAGCGCAGAAGCAAACGCATACGTAAATTGCGCACGCATATGTAAACGGTGTTGGCAGCACACATGTGAGGTGTCGCCTCGAACGTCATAGCGACAGCGATCATTCTAGCGCTGGATCTCCTCTGCAGCTCTAAACAGCTGACCTGTAAAAACATGTAAAGCGTGGCCTATGGAGTACTGTCATTTGTCGCCATTCCACGCCATTCCACGCGCATGGTCACAATGTGACATGTTCGGTATCTGTTTACTCGCTGTAACATCCTCTTTGATATTTAAAAAAAAAAAAAAACGCGTGGTACAGCTTGTGCTTTGTTTTCTGTTTAATTCACGAAAGTGTATTTTTTTCAAAAAATTGCGTTTGAAAAATACCATGTGACATAAAAAATTGCAACGATCGCCATTCTCCAGAATCTTTACATAGTTCCATACAGGGGCGGACTGACAACTCATGGGGCCCCCAGGCAATAGGGGATCATGGGGCCCCTGTGTCCTTGCCCAAACTCAAAAAAGCCTATGACAAAGGTACCAGGGGCATCTCATGGGGCCCCCTACTGACCCCGGGCCCTTGGGCAGCGCCCGAGTTTCCAAATGGTCAGTCCGCCCCTGGTTCCATAATTCCATTGTTACATAGTTCCATAATTCCATTGTTACATAGTTCCATAATTCCATTGTTACATAGTTCCATAATTCCATTGTTACATAGTTCCATAATTCCATTGTTACATAGTTAGTCTGGCTGGAAAAAGACAAAAGTCCATCCAGTTCAACCATTTAAAAAAAAAAAAAACAAGTTCTAATCCCCCACCCGCAGTGGATCCAGAGGAAGGCACAAATCCCAGCAAAGCGCGATCCTTCGCTACAAAAATGTATAATATTTGGGGTTTCTCAGTCATTTTCTAGCAAAAAGAATCTGGATTGAAACTCGTAAACAAAACATCCCAGAAAATGTTGGATCTTCGAGAGGTTAAAGTTGGATTTCTGGAAAGGAATGGACGGGTTCCAGCCTGAGCACAGCCCGGAGGCACCAAATCCTCCCCATCAGACCGCGCCGCCCGCGCAGACCCCCCATCAGACCGCGCCGCCCGCGCCGTTCTCCATTCGCCGTTATTCAAATCAGGAACAAATTTAACCCCTTGCCCCCCAGGCACTTATACCCCCTTCCTTACCAGGCCAATCTTCAGCTTTCAGCGCTGCCGCACTTTGATTGACAATTGCGCGGTCGTGCAACATTGTACCCATATGAAATTTTGATCATTTTTTTCTCACAAATAGAGCTTTCTTTTGGTGGTATTTAATCACCACTGGGCACTTTACTTTTTGCCCTATAAATTAAAAAATGTGCAAAAAATTTGAAAAAAAAAATAAAAAGTTTATTTGTTTCTTTTATAAAATTTTTCAAACAGGTATTTTTTCTCCTTCACTGATTTGCGTTGATGAGGCGGCACTGATGGGCACTGATAGGCGGCACTGATGGGCACTGATAGGCAGCACTGATGGGCACTGATAGGCAGCACTAATGAGGTGACACGGATAGGCGGCACTGATAGACAGCACTAATTAGGGGTCACGGATAGGTGGCACTGATATGCAGCACTGATAGGTGGCACTGATAGGTGACACTGATGATGGGTACTGATAGACGGCACTGACTGGCATCACTTCTGGGCACTGACTGGCGGCACTGACTGGCACAACCCCTGGGCACTGACTGGTGGCACTGACTGGCAGCACTGGTGGGTGGCACTGGTGGACAGCACTGGTGGGTGGGCACAGGTGGGTGGCACTGGTGGGCACAGGTGGGTGGGCACAGGTGGGTGGCACTGCTGGGCACATGTAGGTGGCACTTCTGGGCACAGGTAGGTGGCACTGCAGAGTGGCACAGGTGGGGGCACTGCTGGGCACAGGTGGGGGCACTGCTGGGAATGGGTGGGCGGGGCTAGTGGGCGCACTGCTGATCGGAACTTGCGGGGGTCACTGCTGGGCACCGATCATCAGGGCACTGATCATCAGTGCCCTGATGATCGGTGCCGATCCTCGCTCTGACAACTGCCGGTTCTCGGCAGTACTTTCCTCACGATCTGACAGCGTGAGGAAAGTGCAGCCGAGAACCGGCACTTGCATTTCCCTCTGATCAGCGTGTCATTGGACACCGCTGATCACGTGGTAAAAGGCCGGTGGGATCGGCCTTTCACCACATCACGTGATCAGCTGTGTCCGTAGGACACAGCGATCACGGAGATCGCCGGGTGCGCGCCCCCTGGGGCGCGCAGGAGAGCGCGTTCTGGGAGGACGTCATATGACGTCCACTCAGAACTGGCCGGCCGCGGTGAAGCCGTCTTTCGGCTATGCGCGGTCGGCAAGTGGTTAAACAGACGAAAGCGTTTTGCGTCGGCAGACGACATTTCCCTCTAATTAATGGAATGCAAAGCATCATCCAGCTTTCTGGAATCTATGTTGAGCGAGCCGCGCTTTATTCACCGCGCTCAAAGCTCGCCAGTCATGACTCGCCGGGAGATGAGCCACCTGCTCCGCGCAGCACTTGCGCCATTCACTTGTTGTACGGAATCTCGCTCGTCTTACTCACCACTTTGTGGTTTCCACCAACTCGCCAGCTTTATATTTACAGGAACGTCTTTGGTGGCCGCGACCCTTTAGTCCCGCGTCATCCTGTCTGGGGAAGAGTTCCCCGAGCGCAAAGAGGAATTCTGTTACAATGTATCACTTGGCTTTACTTCATTACTATGTGTTACATTGTTACTATGTCACCGGATTTCCCATCTAGGGCTCGCTGTGCTTATTGAACAGGAATTTCATCTCATGACACATTCATTGAAAAGACACAAAATTGCCAAAATGATAACATAGTAATATACTTGTAGATCCGAATCCGAAGGATCCTTCCACTCCGGCGTTCCGTCTTTTCCATCAGTTCACTCACTGCCAAGAAAAAACATATCAATCCGTTCACATCAATTCTTCATCAGTTTACATCCTTTTATTGTCCATTTATATCCGTGTTTTATGGAAGAAGAATTGGGTTTTCTTCCATTCAGAGAACGACTGTTAATGGATACGGATGTAAATGTCTTCTGTTCATCATCTGTTTACATCCGCTAGTCCATAGAAATACATGGGGGTCCGAAAACAGACAAATGAATATCAGACATACGGAACACCCGGGGGAAAGGGGCCAAACCAGACTACATTCAGCTTCATAAAGTGTTCCTAAACCCCGGACCCCACATTCACTATATCCGCTCTCCCCGGACCCCACATTCACTATGTCCGCTCTCCCCGGACCCAGCATTCACTATATCCGCTCTCCCCGGACCCCGCATTCACTATATCCGCTCTCCCCGGACCCCGCATTCACTATATCCGCTCTCCCCGGACCCAGCATTCACTATATCCGCTCTCCCCGGACCCCGCATTCACTATATCCGCTCTCCCCGGACCCCGCATTCACTATATCCGCTCTCCCCGGACCCCGCATTCACTATATCCGCTCTCCCCGGACCCCGCATTCACTATATCCGCTCTCCCCGGACCCCGCATTCACTATATCCGCTCTCCCCAGACCCCACACTCACTATATCCGCTCTCCCCGGACCCCGCATTCACTATGTCCGCTCTCCCCGGACCCCGCATTCACTATGTCCGCTCTCCCCGGACCCCGCATTCACTATATCCGCTCTCCCCGGACCCCGCATTCCCTATATCCGCTCTCCCCGGACCCCGCATTCACTATATCCGCTCTCCCCGGACCCCGCATTCACTATATCCGCTCTCCCCGGACCCCGCATTCACTATATCCGCTCTCCCCGGACCCCGCATTCACTATATCCGCTCTCCCCGGACCCCGCATTCACTATATCCGCTCTCCCCGGACCCCGCATTCACTATATCCGCTCTCCCCGGACCCCGCATTCACTATATCCGCTCTCCCCGGACCCCGCATTCACTGTATCCGCTCTCCCCGGATCCCGCATTCCCTATATCTGCTCTCCCGGCACCCCGCATTCCCTATATCCGCTCTCCCCGGACCCCGCATTCGCTATATCCGCTCTCCCCGGACCCCGCATTCACTATGTCCGCTCTCCCCGGACCCCGCATTCACTGTATCCGCTCTCCCCGGACCCCGCATTCACTGTATCCGCTCTCCCCGGACCCCGCATTCACTATGTCCGCTCTCCCCGGACCCCGCATTCACTGTATCCGCTCTCCCCGGACCCCGCATTCACTATATCCGCTCTCCCCGGACCCCGCATTCACTATATCTGCGCTCCCCGCACCCGCATTCCCTATATCCGCTCTCCCCGGACCCCGCATTCACCGTATCCGCTCTCCCCGGACCCCGCATTCGCTATATCCGCTCTCCCCGCACCCCGCATTCGCTATATCCGCTCTCCCCGCACCCCGCAATCGCTATATCCGCTCTCCCCCGACCCCACATCCCCTATATCCGCTCTCCCCGGACCCCGCATTCCCTATATCCGCTGTCCCCGGACCCCGCATTCACTGTATCCGCTCTCCTCGGACCCCGCATTCACTATACCCGCTCTCCCCGGACCCCGCATTCACTATATCCGCTCTCCCCGGACCCCGCATTCACTATACCCGGTCTCCCCGGACCCCGCATTCACTATATCCGCTCTCCCCGGACCCCGCATTCACTGTATCCGCTCTCCCCGGACCCCGCATTCACTATACCCCGTCTCCCCGGACCCCGCATTCACTATACCCGGTCTCCCCGGACCCCGCATTCACTATACCCGCTCTCCCCGGACCCCGCATTCACTATATCCTCTCTCCCCGGACCCCGCATTCACTGTATCCGCTCTCCCCGGACCCCGCATTCACTATATCCGCTCTCCCCGGACCCCGCATTCACTATATCCGCTCTCCCCGGACCCCACATTCACTATATCCGCTCTCCCCGGACCCCGCATTCACTATATCCGCTCTCCCCGGACCCCGCATTCACTATATCCGCTCTCCCTGGACCCCGCATTCACTATATCCGCTCTCCCCGGACCCCGCATTCACTATATCCGCTCTCCCCGGACCCCGCATTCACTATATCCGCTCTCCCCAGACCCCGCATTCACTATATCCGCTCTCCCCGGACCCCGCATTCACTATATCCGCTCTCCCCGGACCCCGCATTCACTATATCCGCTTTCCTCGAAACCCGCATTCACTATATCCGCTCTCCCCGGACCCCGCATTCACTACATCCGCTCTCCCTGGACCTCGCATTCCCTGTATCCACTCTCCCCGGACCCCGCATTCACTATATCCGCTCTCCCCGGACCCCGCATTCACTATATCCGCTCTCCCTGGACCCCGCATTCCCTGTATCCGCTCTCCCCGGACCCCGCATTCACTATATCCGCTCTCCCCGGACCCCGCATTCACTATATCCGCTCTCCCTGGACCCCGCATTCCCTGTATCCGCTCTCCCCGGACCCCGCATCTGCAGACTTGTCACTGCTGCTTTAACTATGGCAGATGGATTGGGGACAGAGGAAGAAGAGGAGGATCAGAGAAGACAGGATCAAACAGCCTTTTTACACAGTGCAGAGGATTAACCCCTTAGGTCCCACAGTGGGTATAACCAGCATGCTTTACTGCATCTACAGACTGATTGTACTGCTGGGGGTTCAGGAACACTTTTACATCTGTCAAGGAATGAGAACAAGGATCCATGATGGTGTACAGCACATGTTTAAAACAAAAGGCACGTGGGCTGAATCTGGCCCTCTGGGCCATTTCATGTGGCCCCCGCACCTCTCCTGCAACTGCAGCGCCCCCCTTGTCTTATCTCAGCAGTCAGCAGCAGAGAGGAGGACAGAACTACTCCGCCAGATCCTGCACTTTTCTGTGCAGCCGTGAAGAGTCTCGTCACTGCCCCCCCCTCCCCCATCTTAGCAGTTGGCAGCAGAGAGGACAGAATTCCTCCTACATATCCTATGCTTCTCTGTGAAGCCGCAGCACCCCCTTGTCTCCTCCTCCCCTGGACTCCGCATTCAGCAGACTCCAGTAGCCGACTCCAGCCCTCCTCTGGTCCATCTCCAGACCCTGCACTCTGTGCTTCCCAGCTTCTTCCCAGCAGCATCACAAGGTAAGGGATGGTGGGGGGGCTCTTGGCTTCTGATGGGGGGGGGGCTCTTGACATCTGATGGTGGGGGGGGCTCTTGGCTTCTGATGGTGGGGGGGGGCTCTTGACATCTGATGGTGGGGGGGCTCTTGGCTTCTGATGGTGGGGGGGGGCTCTTGACATCTGATGGTGGGGGGGCTCTTGGCTTCTGATGGTGAGGGGGAGCTCTTGACATCTGATGGTTGGGGGGGCTCTTGACATCTGATGGTGGGAGGGGTTTTTGACATCTGATGGTGGGAAGGGCTCTTGACATCTGATGGTGGGGGGGGAGCTCTTGACATCTGATGGTGGGGGGGGCTCTTGACATCTGATGGTGGGAGAGGTTTTTGACATCTGATGGTGGGGGGGGGGGCTCTTGACATCTGATGGTGGGGGGGCTCTTGACATCTGATGGTGGGGGGGCTCTTGACATCTGATGGTGAGGGGGGGCTCTTGACATCTGATGGTGGGAGGGGTTTTTGACATCTGATGGTGGGGGAGGCTCTTGACATCTGATGGTGGGAGAGGTTTTTGACATCTGATGGTGGGTGGGGGGGGGCTCTTGACATCTGATGGTGGGGGGGCTCTTGACATCTGATGGTGGGGGGGCTCTTGACATCTGATGGTGGGGGGGCTCTTGACATCTGATGGTGGGAGGGGTTTTTGACATCTGCTGGTGGGGGGGGCTCTTGACATCTGATGGTGGGGGGGGCTCTTGACATCTGATGGTGGGGGGGGGCTCTTGACATCTAGTCTTACGGATACATCTGGCCCTTTGAGGACAACCATAATGCTGACGCGGCCCGCAAAGATTAAGTTTGACACCCCTGGGTACAAGGATGAAGGAGACCGGACGTTACCTAGAGTATTGCTGACCAACTCCTGTCCTTGGAAATTGACCAGCATGCTGGCTAGTTATAGTGAGAAGCCCAAAGTTCCCATTTGGATGCTTGTAGTCACTAAAAACCACACATATTAACATCTAGGAAGCCATCGCCCACTAATTACCATCATCATCATCTCCTGCAGATATCACCTTTTGTACCACCTCCCCCTCCCTACAGATTGTAAGCTCCATGCTCAGGACCCTCCTCTTCCTTCTGTATTGAACTGTATTGTAATTTTACCGCCCCCCTTTATATTGTACAGCGCTTCACAAACTGTTGGTGCTATAGTAATCCTTTATAATATTAATAAAGTAGACACACCCCATAAAATCCTGAGTTATGGCAGAAATTTCAGACCCCCCCCCCCGTACTTACAGGTCAAAGGAGGGTGCCACCCATTCAGACTATCCAATGAGATGAAAGGGGAGGGCTGAGGCATATTACCTCATTAGCATAGACAGGATTTTGGTAATAAAAATCTCCAGAACCTCAGTTATAAATATTGGTTCTGGAAGTGAGAGGTATCGGTTCCAGCTATTGTTCTGCCATGTGTAGAGTCCAAACCCCAATACTCTACTACCAAACCCAGAAGCACCATAACAGGACCCAAATATTAAAAACTCCCAAATATTTTCATGGCAGCCAATCATCTTCGCCTGCCCAACAATGTTCTAGACCGGCACCATGTGCGTCAGCACGGCCACGTGTGGAATCTGCCAGGGGGGCCTGTGAGAGGGTGACAACACATGAAGCACATTTGGGAGGCAGTTATCCCCTCCCTCCTGTCAGGTGCCCCCACAGCAAACAGCTTGTTATGGGGACACCCGCTGCTCCGTGTATCCATTCACACATGGAGCCGTGGCTCGACCAGCCCCCTCTTTCTTCTCATTGGCTTACTGGCTGTGATTGACATCAGTGGGAGCCATTGGAACCCACGTCTGTCTCAGTCAATGAGAAGAGGGAATCCCGGGATAGCCAAGACTCCAGTGAACATCGCTGGATCGAGAGGGGGCTTAGGTGAGTATTAGGGGGGCTGGGAGGAATGCTGCACAGAGAAGGTTTTCTACCTTCATGCATAGAATACTTGATTGTAAATAACATTGAGCCTTTAGAACCACTTTAGGGATTTAGAGATCTGTAAAGAAGAGCGGACCAAAATCCCCCCCTGAGATGTGTGCAAACCTGGAAATCAACTACAAAAAACGTCTGATCTCTGTGCTCACTAACAAGGGTTCCTCCACCAACTACAAGAGACATCTGACCTCTGTGCTCACCAACAAGGGTTCCTCCACCAACTACAAGAAACGTCTCATCTCTGTGCTCTCCAACAAGGGTTCCTCCACCAACTACAAGAAACGTCTCATCTCTGTGCTCACCAACAAGTGTTCCTCCACCAACTACAAGAAACGTCTCACCTCTGTGCTCACCAACAAGGGTTCCTCCACCAACTACAAGAAACGTCTCATCTCTGTGCTCACCAACAAGGGTTCCTCCACCAACTACAAGAAACGTCTTACCTCTGTGCTCACCAACAAGGGTTCCTCCACCAACTACAAGAAACGTCTCATCTCTGTGCTCACCAACAAGGGTTCCTCCACCAACTACAAGAAACGTCTTACCTCTGTGCTCACCAACAAGGGTTCCTCCACCAACTACAAGAAACGTCTCATCTCTGTGCTCACCAACAAGTGTTCCTCCACCAACTACAAGACACATCTGACCTCTGTGCTCACCAACAAGGGTTCCTCCACCAACTACAAGAAACGTCTCATCTCTGTGCTCACCAACAAGGGTTCCTCCACCAACTACAAGAAACGTCTTACCTCTGTGCTCACCAACAAGTGTTCCTCCACCAACTACAAGAAACGTCTCACCTCTGTGCTCACCAACAAGGGTTCCTCCACCAACTACAAGAAACGTCTCATCTCTGTGCTCACCAACAAGGGTTCCTCCACCAACTACAAGAAACGTCTTACCTCTGTGCTCACCAACAAGGGTTCCTCCACCAACTACAAGAAACGTCTCATCTCTGTGCTCACCAACAAGTGTTCCTCCACCAACTACAAGACACATCTGACCTCTGTGCTCACCAACAAGGGTTCCTCCACCAACTACAAGAAACGTCTTACCTCTGTGCTCACCAACAAGGGTTCCTCCACCAACTACAAGAAACGTCTCATCTCTGTGCTCACCAACAAGTGTTCCTCCACCAACTACAAGACACATCTGACCTCTGTGCTCACCAACAAGGGTTCCTCCACCAACTACAAGAAACGTCTCATCTCTGTGCTCACCAACAAGGGTTCCTCCACCAACTACAAGAAACGTCTCATCTCTGTGCTCTCCAACAAGGGTTCCTCCACCAACTACAAGGAACGTCTCACCTCTGTGCTCACCAACAAGGGTTCCTCCACCAACTACAAGGAACGTCTCACCTCTGTGCTCACCAACAAGGGTTCCTCCACCAACTACAAGGAACGTCTCACCTCTGTGCTCGCCAACAAGGGTTCCTTCACCAACTACAAGACACATCTCACCTCTGTGCTCGCCAACAAGGGTTCCTCCACCAACTACAAGGAACGTATCACCTCTCTGCTCACCAACAAGGGTTCCTCCACCAACTACAAAGAACGTCTCACCTCTGTGCTCGCCAACAAGGGTTCCTCCACCAACTACAAGGAACGTCTCACCTCTGTGCTCGCCAACAAGGGTTCCTTCACCAACTACAAGACACATCTCACCTCTGTGCTCGCCAACAAGGGTTCCTTCACCAACTACAAGGAACGTCTCACCTCTGTGCTCGCCAACAAGGGTTCCTCCACCAACTACAAGGAACGTCTCACCTCTGTGCTCACCAACAAGGGTTCCTCCACCAACTACAAGGAACGTCTCACCTCTGTGCTCGCCAACAAGGGTTCCTCCACCAACTACAAGAAACGTCTCACCTCTGTGCTCACCAACAAGGGTTCCTCCACCAACTACAAGAAACGTCTCATCTCTGTGCTCACCAACAAGTGTTCCTCCACCAACTACAAGACACATCTGACCTCTGTGCTCACCAACAAGGGTTCCTCCACCAACTACAAGAAACGTCTCATCTCTGTGCTCACCAACAAGGGTTCCTCCACCAACTACAAGAAACGTCTCATCTCTGTGCTCTCCAACAAGGGTTCCTCCACCAACTACAAGGAACGTCTCACCTCTGTGCTCACCAACAAGGGTTCCTCCACCAACTACAAGGAACGTCTCACCTCTGTGCTCACCAACAAGGGTTCCTCCACCAACTACAAGGAACGTCTCACCTCTGTGCTCGCCAACAAGGGTTCCTTCACCAACTACAAGACACATCTCACCTCTGTGCTCGCCAACAAGGGTTCCTCCACCAACTACAAGGAACGTATCACCTCTGTGCTCACCAACAAGGGTTCCTCCACCAACTACAAAGAACGTCTAACCTCTGTGCTCGCCAACAAGGGTTCCTCCACCAACTACAAGGAACGTCTCACCTCTGTGCTCGCCAACAAGGGTTCCTTCACCAACTACAAGACACATCTCACCTCTGTGCTCGCCAACAAGGGTTCCTTCACCAACTACAAGGAACGTCTCACCTCTGTGCTCGCCAACAAGGGTTCCTCCACCAACTACAAGGAACGTCTCACCTCTGTGCTCACCAACAAGGGTTCCTCCACCAACTACAAGGAACGTCTCACCTCTGTGCTCGCCAACAAGGGTTCCTCCACCAACTACAAGAAACGTCTCACCTCTGTGCTCACCAACAAGGGTTCCTCCACCAACTACAGGGAACATCTCACCTCTGTGCTCGCCAACAAGGGTTCCTCCACCAACAACAAGGAGCGTCTCACCTCTGTGCTCACCAACAAGGGTTCCTCCACCAACTACAGGAAACGTCTCACCTCTGTGCTCACCAACAAGGGTTCCTCCACCAACTACAATGTCATGTTTTGCTCGGGGATCAAATACTTATTGTACTCCCTGAACTGCAACTCCATTTATAACATTTCTATCGTGTGTGTTTTCTGGATTTGTGGTTGATATTCTGTTTCTATCGTTTAAAATACACCTATGATAAAAATTATAGACCCTTCATTTCTGTGTAAGTGGGCGAACGTACACAATCTGCCGGGGATCAAATCATTATTCCCCCCCCCGTAAGTGTGCATTTATAGCACGCTGCAAGTTCTATCCATACCTGTACTATGGGCCCATAAAGAGCAGAATGCCGCGGCCACTCTGACTGTTGAATGCCCTTCTGTCCCGGACTATTTGGAGGGTACCGTGCCCTATATATAAGGACATTTGCAGCTGGTTTTGGAACCTGAGAGGTGATTTATGGGAACAAGTATACTTTCTAAGGGGAGCCATCAAAAAGTGAGTGAACATTTCTCTTACAGATTACCCAATAATAGAGAAGACCAAACAGGGACTCTAAACTTTCCTCATTCTATTAAAAGAACATTCACTTTAACGAGTAGTACTTTTGTTCAGAAACAAACTCTCCCCTCGGGGTGATCTCTGTACATTGCAGGGATTTTAATAAAATGTGTTGCAGATTCCGACCTTTTGTTGCTCTGAAGAAATAGCTGTTTGTCTCCCCATGTCCTGTGCTGACTGATTCTTACTGGGAGTGTCCGATTCATCATAATCAGCTGATGCATCTCAGTGTCTTGATGAGGAAAGTCTGCATCTCTTTAGAAGTAATTAACCCTTGGGGGACGATCTGACCAAAAATAAAATTCCTATTGCAGGGGATGCCTCAAATCTGACTATCATAGCGCAGACTTCTGGGAAAATCATGGAGTCAATCACACAAACAGGACATTTCTGGGGGATGTTCTGATTACCATCTGTGTACAGAACTCCCTCCAGCTTTCCTTATTGCATTCAATTTTACATAAAATTACAGCAGCTGCAGATTGAAAACGAAAAGTAATTTTTAATAATCGATTATTTTTATTTCAGGTACTTACAGTGGGGATCAAAAGTTTGGGCACCCCAGCTAAAAATTTGTATTAATGTGCATAAAGAAGCCAAGGAAAGATGGATAAATCTCCAAAAGGCATCAAATTACAGATTAGACATTCTTATAATATGTCAACAAAAGTTAGATTTTATTTCCATCATTTACACTTTCAAAATAACACAAAACAAAAAAATGGCGTCTGCAAAAGTTTGGGCCCCCTGCAGAATTTATAGCATGCACTGCCCCCTTTGCAAAGCTGAGACCTGCCAGTGTCATGGATTGTTCTCAATCATCGTCTGGGAAGACCAGGTGATGTCAATCTCAAAGGTTTTAAATGCCCCGACTCATCTGACCTTGCCCCAACAATCAGCACCATGGGTTCTTCTAAGCAGTTGTCTAGAAAACTGAAACTGAAAATAGTTGACGCTCACAAAGCTGGAGAAGGCTATAAGAAGATAGCAAAGCATTTTCAGATGTCAATATCCTCTGTTCGGAATGTAATTAAGAAACGACAGTCATCAGGAACAGTGGAAGTTAAAGCAAGATCTGGAAGACCAAGAAAAATATCAGACAGAACAGCTCGCAGGATTGTGAGAAAAACAATTCAAAACCCACGTTTGACTGCACGATCCCTCCAGAAAGATCTGGCAGACACTGGAGTTGTGGTCACTATTCCACTATAAAGAGATACTTGTACAAATATGGTCTTCATGGAAGAGTCATCAGAAGAAAACCTCTTCTACGTCCTCACCACAAAAATCATCGTTTGAACTTTGCAAATGAACATATAGACAAGCCTGATGCATTTTGGAAACAAGTTCTGTGGACCGATGAGGTTAAAATTGAACTTTTTGGCCGGAATGAGCAAAGGTACGTTTGGAGAAGGGGCACAGAATTGAATGAAAAGAACCTCTGTCCAACTGTGAAGCATGGGGTTGGATCAATCATGCTTTGGGGTTGTGTTGCAGCCAGTGGCACAGGGAACATCTCACGAGTAGAAGGAAAAATGGATTCAATAAAATTTCAGCAAATTTTGGATGGTAACTTGATGCCGTCTGTGAAAAAGCTGAAGTTAAAGAGAGGATGGCTTCTACAAATGGATAATGATCCTAAACACACCTCGAAATCCACGGGGGATTACATCAAGAGGCGTAAACTGAAGGTTTTGCCATGGCCTTCACAATCTCCTGACCTCAACATCATCGAAAATCTATGGATAGACCTTAGAAGAGCCGTGCTGACAGACAGCCCAGAAATCTCAAAGAACTGGAAGACTTTTGTAAGGAAGAATGGGCAAAGATACCTCAAACAAGAATTGAAAGACTCTTGGCTGGCTACAAAAAGCGTTTACAAGCTGTGATACTTGCCAAAGGGGGCAGTACAAGATATTAATTCTGCAGGGGGCCCAAACTTTTGCAGACGCCATTTTTTTGTTTTCTGTTATTTTGAAAGTGTAAATGATGGAAATAAAATCTAACTTTTGTTGACATATTATAAGAATGTCTAATCTGTAATTTGATGCCTTTTGGAGATTTTCCATCTTTCCTCGGCTTCTTTATGCACATTAATACAAATTTTTAGCTGGGGTGCCCAACCTTTCCATCCCCACTGTATATAGCGCCATCAATTTACATATATATATTGTACATTCACATCAGGCCCCACCCCCGAGGAGCGCACAGTCTAAGGTCCCTAACTCACATTCATACATACACATACTAGGGCCAATTTATACTGGATCCAATTAACCTCCCAGCATGTCTTTGGAGTGTAGGAGAAAACCCACACAGGCACAGGGAGGACATGCAAACTGCAGGCAGGTGGTGCCGTGGTTGGGATTCGAACCAACGACCTGAGTGCTGCCTGGTGGAAGTGCTAACCACTTAGCCACTGTGCTGCAATTACAACATGACTTTAGCAGGAATCATATATTGTATATTTTTTTTTCTTTGCCTTTTTTTTCATCCCAGAGAAGTCTCCCTTCACAGATATCAGGCTATTTAGGAAGCTCCATGACACAGAATCAGTGACCTTGTGCTTTTACAACCTATAATAGTCGTCCCCCAATATCCTTCTGACCTGCAGCGGGGTCTTTATCCCCCTTCATATACCACATAACTATAGAAACAACATGCTGAGACAATCTGGATCCTCAGCAAAGTGTCCCTGGAAGATTCGAAATGCCGGATGAGACATATGGTTTTATGTAAACATATTGGTATCTATTCAGATCCAAAGACAATTCCCAGCGGTGGTCCCTCTTGTTTCCGGCATGACGTTGAGTGCATGTATTGTACTTCCACCTCCTACATAACGCGTCCCGGACACATGTGGAAATCCTTGCTGCAGCTGCTTATATCATGGAGCGACCTAATTAGACAAGAGCTGCGATGCTCATCACATGACATGCTAATTAGGAAAGCAGAACGCTGATACATTGTTGTCTCTTTGGCTGCCAGACCGACCTTATTGGTAGAGCAGATTTGTCCCCATGGAATGAGAAAACTTCTTCATTCAACACTGCAAAGGACAGTTGTGTGCGGTGGTCCATGCCAGCCAATCACAGGTCATTATTCAGTAGATTACAGAAGACCTCGGACTGGTCACAATAAATATGGGGTTTGCCATAGGAATCCCCTCTTAGATGGTTGTCATCATCGGAAAATGTTCCCTTTATTCCTGTCCTGAGGACAGCTGGAACATTTTTGGGCCTAAATCAAGAGTGGTATTTGTTCTTACCGGGAATTCAGGGTCAGAACGCCGGTACCCTCTTCCAGTTGGGGTTACTGGTTAAATCTGTCCTGGTTCTACAGGATTGTCCCTGGCAGAAGGCAAGACTCTCCGTAAGTGCCAATGCCTTCCAGTAGGAATGGAGCTGCATTTTTCTAGCTGGGGGGCCGGGCTGAGAAAAGCCGTGGTGTTTGTGCCCCTGGAGTCAGTGGTTGTAATGGTACCAGCACAGTCTGCGCTTCGGTACTTCCATTAGAATACCGCTTCCCCGTCCGAACACTGACCACAGACACCACAGCCGACCATACAGGACTAGACGACACCAGTCTGTCTGAACATGGAACTCTTTATTTAAAACTCGAACTGGCTTTTTATACACTCAGGGGACAATCCCCCCTCCCGGCATAATGACACAGGGCGGGGCAATCTACATTTAGTAACAAGAGAAACACAGATATTCAAACTTCACACCAGCAGACAGTCCCATCAGAAGGGAGGGCTGCTGGAGACACCCCCACTAAGCTAATACACACAAACACATACATCCCATAATAGTTTGCTCCCAAGCCAGACAAACAATAGAACAATGGGATGCAACCACATGGCATTAAACAATCCACAACCCCCCACCCCAATATTAGGACAGATCACCCTGTACCCCTAACGGCACAGGGTAACTTCCACATAAGAGGGATATGGGGAGCTGAGACAGGGGTCTCCCCAACACTCCAAAACTGGGTTCCATGGGCTCCCAACCAAAGTGACTCCCGTCACAGTGGTGTATTAATTTCTTGTGAAGCCCTAGTCACACAAGAATCGGGCCCCCCCCCCCTTCCTGTTGCCACCATCCTCCGCCGTCACTGCCCACCACCCCCAAAACTACCGTCAGCCACCATCCTTCACTGCCAACACCTGATCATCCAATTGAAAGAAATAACCTGCAAAAGAAGCAGCCATCCCCACACCCTCTTCACCAGGTCCCCATCCCTGCCACTTCTTCCTGCCCCTGAAAATTGCCACCAAAAGGCAAACACCTTGTTTGCTTCGTGGAAAATACGCCGCAGCCTGGAGTGGCAGTCCAGGGGTGTCATAAAAACCTCACTTTGGGGCAAGTCACAGCGTTTTTAGTGTTGCACCGTTGACAGCACTCTTGCATGTTTTTTTTCTACACCTGCCGGGACCAGAGGAGCGTTCACACCAGCTGGAAGGCCAATCAATGTGTTGCATTTATTTATTTTTGCATATGTTGGCCCTGCATGAAGCACTTTACTCACCCCGATTAGCAAGGTGTAGGTCCTCGGACTTGTCCTGAATGTCTTGAGGAGGGCATGTGGCTTTATGGTCGGGTTCTCCCATGGGCTCTCCCTTTGGAGGATCCCCACTAAGCGTAGCCCCCCCAAAACACAATGGATGGTGCATCTATTTCATGTTAGGATTTAGACGGTGTTCTAAACCAACCCCCATTTAAAAAATAAAAGTTTTGGTCTTTGGTATATTTTAGAAGAACTCATTCATTTTAGATTTTAGTGAATCCCCCCCCCCTCCCCCCCTTTATCAGTCTTCTGCTTCCAGAAACATTTATCCCCAAATTTGTGAATTTCCCCCAAATACTGTCCTGGTACAATGTCCGAGCCAATGAAGAACAGGCTGAAGTCTCAGGTCTGCAGAACAAGTCAAATGACATTTTATATCGGTAACTCCAATTAATTCACACGAACACCTGAAACATGAAAGGAATTTTCTCATGCCGGTAATGTCATCGACCTCGTGTGGCTTTGTCTCTGCCGCATCGATCTGCATTGTCCTAACCAAATCGCCTCTCTTAGGCAAATGAGAAAAATTCCAAAGTGTGACATAATCATTGAAATATACATTTCCACAGATCTACATTACCTCCTGAAAGTGGCAGTCACCATTGTAATGAAAAAAAATGAACATATAGGTACATAATAAGTCATTCCATTTTCATTAAATTAAATGCAATAAAAAATTACAGAAAATAAAAATTATTATTACAAATTCTTACTCTTCCCCCTCTCCATCAACTTCCCCTACTCCTTCCCCTTCCTCTTCCCCTGCCCCTCCCCCTCCCGCTGCCCCCTCCCCTGCCCCTTCCTCTTCCCCTGCCCCTCCCCCTCCCGCTGCCCCTTCCCCTGCCCCTTCCTCTTCCCCTGCTCCTTCCCCTGCTTCTGCCCCTCCCCCTTCCATTTTCATTAAATTAAATGAAATTAAAAATTATTGAAAATAAAAATTATTAAAAATTCTTCCCCTGCCCCTTCCTCTTCCTCCTCTCCATCACATTCCCCTTCCCCTGCCTCTTCCCCTGCACCTTCCCCTTCCCTTCCTCTTCCCCTGCACATTCCCCTTCCTCTTCCCCTTCTCCTGCCCCTTCCCATATCCCTCCCCCTGCCCCTGCCCTGCCTCTTCCCCTTCCACTGCCCCTTCCTTTTCCCATGCCCTTGTTCCTTCCCCTGCCTCTTCCCCTTCTACCTCTCCTTCTCCCCTTTCCTTTCCCCTTCCCCATGGTCAGTGGCACACAGTGAATCTGCGTTCTCATGGAAAGGGGGTGTTTTACATTTGTATTTGTAGGGTTGTATTGTCACAAAGCGATGAAATATTCTACACCAGAATAGGCACCCAAAGTCCCTTTGTAGAGCTACAAGACGTCTTCTCTGTCCATGGGGAGACCTTTCCAGAAAGGCGCCATTGCTTTGCCAGTGAGGATGGTGTTCTTTGCAGGTAAGGAGATCTGTTGGGTCAGAGGGACATTGGGGAGAGGCTGGGCTGCCTGCTGAGGAAGTCTCAGGGCTCCATATGTCTTCATCAGGGGTCTGGACAGGCAGACAGGAAATGTCCCGCAACCCTACAAGAGGACTTCCAGCCATCATTTGTTGTCCACTTTGGTGAAGACGGTTCTAGCTGAACAGATATAAAACATCGACTCAATGGGCGAGAAAGTGAGGGATCGTTGTGGGGAAGGGGAGGCTTTCCTGGGCTTGGCTCAGCTTCACTTCTCTCATCATAAAAGCTCTATTGGGGGATGTGCAGCAATAATTCCTGCCTGTGGGAACAATGACAAGACTTGGGGTCATCAGGTACAACGGCATCCAGAGAACTAACAGGAGCCCAGCTTGTGGGAGACGGAATACAGCAAGGAGTAGAGGTATATATATGTATTGTAAGGCACACGAGCATGTACATGTGTGAGCTCTCAAATGGCTGCCTCTCCTCCTCCTCCTCTCCTCCACCTCCTCCTCTCCTCACCTCTGCTCTCCTCACCTCTCCTCACCTCTGCTCTCCTCTTCTCACCTCTCCTCACCTCTCCTCACCTCTGCTCTCCTCCTCCTCTCCTCCTCCTCCTCTCCTCACCTCACCTCTCCTCTCCTCTCCTCCACCTCCTCCTCTCCCTCATCACCTCTGCTTTCCTCTTTCCTCTTCTCACCTCTCCTCACCTCTCCTCACCTCTGATCTCCTCCTCCTCTCCTCCTCCTCCTCTCCTCTCCTCACCTCACCTCCTCCTCTCCTCACCTCTCCTCACCTCTGCTCTCCTCTTCTCACCTCTCCTCACCTCTCCTCACCTCTGCTCTCCTCTCCTCCTCCTCCTCCTCTCCTCTCCTCTCCTCTCCTCACCTCACCTCTCCTCTCCTCACCTCTCCTCACATCTGCTCTCCTCACCTCTGCTCTCCTCACCTCTGCTCTCCTCACCTCACCTCTCCTCTCCTCACCTCTCCTCACCTCACCTCTCCTCTCCTCACCTCACCTCTCCTCACCTCTGCTCACCTCTTCTCACCTCTGCTCTCCTCACCTGTCCTCTGCTCTCCTCACCTCACCTCTCCTCACCTCTGCTCTCCTCACCTCACCTCTCCTCACCTCTGCTCTCCTCTCCTCACCTCACCTCTGCTCAACTCTCCTCTTCTCTCCTCACCCTCACCTCTGCTCTCCTCACCTCTGCTCTCCTCTCCTCACCTCTGCTCTCTTCTCCTCATCTCAACCCCCTCCCCCTTCACCTCTCCTCGTCTCAACCCCACCCTTCACCTCTCCTTTCTCTTCATCTCACTTCTCCTCTCCTCTCCCCTCCCCATCTCACCTCTCCTCTTCTCACTGTACCTCACCTTCCACTTCTCCCTTCCAATTTTCTCCCCTCCCCTCACCTCTCCTTATCTCTCCTTCCCCCTCCTCTCCTTTCCCCTCCTGAGCCTTCCTATCCTCTCCTCTCCACACCTCACCTCCTCCTTCCTTCTCACCTGTCTTCCTCTTTCCTCTCCTCACTTCCCCTCTCTTCCCCCCACCTCTCCTCCCCCTCCCCACCTCTACTCATCTCTCCTCTTCTGTCCTCCTCTCCCCTCTCCTTTCCTCTTCTCCTCTCCCTTTTCCTCTCCTTATATTTCAACCCCTCTCCTGTTATCTCCTCCCTTCACCTCCTCTCCTCTCTTGACCTCTACTCATCTCTCCTCCTCTCCCCTCCCCCTCCTGTTCTCTCCTCCCTTCCCCTCCCCTCTTTTCACTTCACCTCTCCTCTCCTCCTTTCCCCTCGCCTCATTCCTCCTCCACCTCTCCTCTCCTTTTCTTATCTTTCCTTTCCTCTTCTCTCCTCCTTTCCCCACCTCTCCTCATCTTTCAACCTGTTCTCTTTTCTCCTCTCCTCCCCTCTCTGCTCTCCACTCCTCTCTTCACCTACCTCTCCTCCTCCCCCTTTCTCCTCTCCTCCCCTCTCCACTCCACTCCTCTCCTCTACTCACTTCACTTACCTCTCCTCCTCCCCCTCCCCTCTTTCACCTCCCCTCTCCTCCCCTCCCCTCTCCTCTCCCCCCTTTCTATACAACACATTTCTATACACAGGGTTTTGGGTTTTGCTGTGTTCCTCCGTGTGCTTCTGTAGGAGGAATCCAGACTCAGCTGCCAGTATGTAAGCCCTTCTTCTGGGAGCGGCACTTCTCTCCTGAAGGATTTGGGGGTTCCCTTCCTGTAACAATGTATCGATAGTTCAGTAGATTTATTAGTCATATGATGTTCGGATCGTCACCCGGCTCCGGAAGGATTTGTGTTTTGGGTGGAAACAGGTAATGAGATCTCCATGTGTGACTATGAATGTGTATTTCTAAATCCTCCATATACTGTATATACTGCTCATTGCCTCTACTGACCCCCTCCACCATTGCTGCATGTGAGCAGGCAGGCAGCTCCAGGTGAATGGACTTTTCAAAGTGTCAGGAAAAATCAAGCCTCCTCCAGTGATAATGCTATGGCCAGAATGGACGGAAATGGCGGGCGTGCCGCGAGTACTGCGTCTCGTATCCCCCAACGCGCCCAGTACTCAGCTACACCTCCATGACATTTCTTGGCTCCGTGTGATCACGATGCGGTGTGGCCGCCATTCCCCTCCAATGATGAAGTTCGGTCAGAGAAACATTTTATACGGCTGTAAATATTCATAAATGTAATCCTACCCACTGAGAGGCTGTAATATCGGCAGCGGCCTACAATGTCTGTGTTCCGTAATGGGACCCTCAAGGGGAACATCTCGGCCTGATGGGGAAAACACAGCCGTGTCTGTCGAATATCGGGCTGTAGGAAGGTCTCAGCATGTAACATGTAGTGGGGGGGGGCATGCTGGGGGTGTATTACAGAAAACCACACGCACTATACAATCGCTCCGCACATGGAGGAGCCGCTCCATGATTGGATGTTCATTCCGGACCTTCCATGGGAGGAAATAGAAGGATTTACATTTCAAATTACAGAATTTATTAGGAAAACTTTTTGTTCAAATGAATCGATCGATCACTTTACAGGTCTGATACAATAACTCGCTGATCGATATTATTACTTCCCATTGGTAGTCCATGGATACACTGTATACCTGCAACCCC